>NC_057800.1:507407876-507413999 GCF_018294505.1 Triticum aestivum | reverse complement strand
CAGATTTCGGCTCCATCCATGAATGGGTTGTGCGGCCATTCGCACCGGGTGCGGAGATGACTCCCCAATAACTCACTTGGAGTTCTTCTTGGAACCAAACTTCCTAAAGAAACTCATCTTTTCCTATGAACAAAATTCTGAAATTTTTAGTCCATAAGAAGAAGAATAAGCAGCACAACAAGAGGTGCAAGGATAAGGAAATCATGATTGTTGAAGGATCAGGCACTCCTAGTACCGGCAAGAAGGTTAAGGCCGAAGCGCCAGACAAGGAAGTTGTTGCGTGTGCTGACTGCCGGGAGGCTGTGGCTACCAAGAAGGCTGGGAAAAGTGATGGGCCGTATTGCAAGATTCATCGGACCAAGGGCCATGATCTATAAGAGAATCATCAGGTAGAGCAGCTCGTCAAGAGGCAGAGGGCTGAATATGAGAAGCATGACAAGGAAAAAGGTCAGAATGGCGCTGGCGGAAAGGGGCGAGGCAATGAAGTAAACCACCCCGGCAAGGCCTTTAGGAACCAAGGAAAATCCGCCAGGGGTCGTGAGAAGGAAGTTTGCCTTAATGAGAGTGATGGAGGGGATGAAGAGGAAACCAGCGAGCAGGAATTCCAGAAGGCCACTGATGCCCTGTGCATTGATGGGGGTGCATCTTTGCACTCCCCTCACCGCTAGCTCAAGCAGTGGGCACTGTCTGATTCCGGGCTCCGCAGACCCTGGATAGATTCGAACTCTAGGGTGCGTGCGAAGAACTCAACCTCCCAAGTTTTCCTACTCGTCGGATCCAGGGGTGGTGAGCTCGGCTATGGCGCGGGAGGACCGCGAGGCGTGGGAGCGCCTCGAGGCCTACATGCAAGAGCTCCGCCGGCAGGACCCCGAGCTCGTGGAGGCGGAGCGGGCGATCTTTGCATTAGAAATTTAATGCAACAACAATTTTAAACATTTTAAAAGTTATTATCATCATGCGGATGACATGTGCAGGTTATATGCAATTTTTATGAAGATGTTGGTATAATATGATATGAGGCATTTGTCGCCATGGTGGAAGGAAAAGGGGGCCACGGCGGCGAAAGGGAAATGGTGCCATGGCGATAAAAAATGGAAATGGTGCTACGACAACATTCCGGTCCCGGTAATTTGATTGAGATACCGATGCAAAATAGAAGTGTGCGGATGTGTGGAACACACAAGAGATGGTGGGGTGATCCCAGTTACCGGGTTCCCACGAGACGACGTCATGGCAACGAGGAGGAACATACAAGAGACAATTTCGGACACGGTGCAAACGCGGGCATTTCATACAACTCATGCATTCATCCACAAGCAGTCGTTCTCGGTGGTTATACCTTCGAAGTGTGCATTTTGGGGCGGATCGAGTTAGTAGTGGTTCACGAGACGAAGAGGAAGTAGTCGTTCATGTCTGGGAAGCGGTAGAGGTACGGGTCTTCAACAACGGTCATCGTACACGCTCCAAGTTCGTCGGTAGAGGTTCTCGCGATCTCGGCGACGGTAGTGGTACACATTTTCGTAGACTTTCGGGGCCGTGGGTAGTTGTACACAGTCGTTGTTCGATCTGAGGCCTCTAGGCGTAGTGGTACTTGGCGAATCCGAAGTAGAGGTACACTTGTTGAAGTGGGATTTGATGTTTCAGCCTGTAGTCGTTCGGGCGTCGTGGAAGAACTTGACGTTCACGAGTCTCGGTCTTGGCCATGGTACAGTGGCTCCATGAACACAACAGGGACATATGGATGCAAGGCCATGGCAGCGGCGGGTCAGGTTGCTGGACTCACTCGAGTCAATGCGGGCGCGTGTGTCTATGAACGAAGTAGGCAGCAGCGAGTGAAACAGGGGAGCAACAGCGCGGCAAACGGAGGGCGGCCAGCTACAAGGTCGGGGACGCGAGCGTCCATGGACTCGGCAAGGCGGTCGGGCGCGAGGCTCCTGTGGCGGCCATGGTTGCACGAGCTCGCGAACGGAGCTGCAGGTGCGAGCAGCCGAAGGAGGGCGTTGGCGCGGGAAGAGAAGCAGGGCGTGGAGGAGAAGCTGCGGGCCAGCACGGAAGCCTCCGTGGCCGGCGGCCATGCGGGTCTTGCAAGGTGAAGGGGTGCCGCAGGAGGCAACGGCGAGGTTGAGGGTCGGCAGCGCGCATGGAGGAGCTGTGACGTCTGGGCGACGCTGGTAGCCTCCGTTGGCACCGGATCGAAGGCGGAGGAGGTCGCGGGACGCCGGATCGGGAGGTATGGCGCTGTGTGCGTGTGACTGTGTGTGTGGCGGCGGCGCCATGAGGAAGGAGGACGAAGGGAGAGGTGGGGATCGATCGAGAGGAGCTCCTTGGCTCTAGGTTAAGGAGGAGGAGGGCCAGCTGGTGGTCTACGGGGGAAGGATGGGCCGGCCTGGTGGACTGCGGGGGAAGGATGGGCCGGCCTGGTGGACTGCGGGGGAAGGATGGGCCGGCCTGGTGGGCTGCGCTAGAATCTCTCTCCCTCTCTCTTATTTTTTATAAACAGAAAATAACAAAGAAGAAAAAGAGAAGAAAGGAGGTGTTGGGGAAGAAGTTGGACATGCGGATAATTTTACTGGACTCATAAAAATATGAGGAATTTAAAAAAATGGCAAGAGGATTTTTAGAGAAAATAAATTCGCACATGTTGAAATTTAATTCAACATGTTTTAATTTTGAGGCCCATTCGAATGGACTCAAAATGGGCTGAGATTTTGAGGAGATGATCTCACACATTAGATGTGATTTATGGGTGGATTTGGAACATTTATGGAGAAAGTAAAATTGCAACTCAATTTGCAATTTAACTTAAAAGGTCGAAAAGGAAGGATATGAAGTTGAGTCAGATAAAAGAAGAGTTGAAGAGTAGTGCAATTGTGTTATGGGTGATTCCAAGTTAAAGAAATATTTAATATAGATCCCTAATATCGGGAGGATATGTTATAAAGAGAAGTCACCCTTCCCTCGATTTAAATGGACTGAAGATCCATGCAATTTATTTGGCTGAGTTTTTCTTAAAAGGCAAGATGACATGATGCAATGCAAGAGATGACATGATGAATGCAACAAAGCAATTGAAACACACGGTGACAACGGGAATAAATGGAAGGCATCTGGAGCGTCGGTCTTGGGGCATCACAACTCTCCTCCACTTACAAGAGATCTCGACCCGAGATCTAAGGATGGCACTCGAGAGAAGCAGAAAAGGAAGAGGAGAGGTAAAACTAAGTTGCTTCTTCGACAAACGAGTGAAACCAAAGAACCTTGAGAGGTTAAACCATTTTGAGAAAAGAATACAACGGATATGATTGAAGTTGAAAACACTCCGTTAGAAAAAAAATAAGGAAGAACAAATTCGGACAACACTCCAGTTGAAAAGAGATGCAAGACTTGATAAGGTGAAAAGAACTTGAGCAGAGGAAAGAACACTCCACTTAAATGATAAGCATGAAAAGAACACGATCCTCACAACTCGATACGATGAGAGAAGAGAGCAACAGCACAATGCCTTCCGAAGAAATGAAAGAATGGAATGCAATGAACGGAGGGAAACAAGATCTTGAGAGAGCACGCTTACAACAAATGCTAGAACGGAGTTGTTGGATTATCAACAACGAAAGGATAAGCTTGATGTGGGCTTATGGAAGACATATCAAAATTATGAGGTGACAACCTGCCACTCACGGGAAAAAGATTTGACCGAGAGCTAGAAAAGATAAAAAAACTTCTTCCACCGAGGTGATAAGAAAACTTGGATCATAGGTAATCATCACAAAGAGCAACATTCCCAATGGAAGGCTTTACGTGAAATCTGTACCAAGATAACTCCAAGGAAGAAAATGATGGGTTTAAATATCTCATTCCTGAACTTGTGAATCATGAAACACAAAGAAATTGTCAAAAATGACATAACGCCATCTCAAAAGATAAGGTAGAAAGAATTGCACTTCGGAATGCAAGATGAAGGATACTTGAGCTCCTATGAAAAGAATCTTGATGAACACTTCGAGAAGGAATTAAATCCTTGATGAACCATCATGTAGAGCCTCCACGAAGAACTCCGGTAATAAAATGATGATAAAAAGAAAGAGAAGTTGAAAACACAAGGTGAAGCCTTGCAATGATTTAGATGAATCTTCGCGACGAGATAAAGCGAAAAACTTGAAACTCTGGAAAAGAAAAGATGAAACATATCGAACCGAGAAATGTGACATGATGAACAACTCTGGAACGAAGAAACTAGATCACTTGGATGAAACAATAATAAGAATTACGTTATGTGTATCCTTCACCAATTTAGATTGATGACGAGCAGACGGATTGCATACAACTTATTCTCGTAGAAAGGATTAAGAGAGATATAGCGTAACTTGAGAAGGTCTTCAATGAACCGCCGTTAGGATTGGAAAGAACAAATGAATCTGTATGATAATGAAGGAAGAGAACTCTTGAACGAACCACCGTAAGAACTGAAAATGAAAGAAGAAAAGATAAGGAAAACACCGGGAAGAATTATAAAAAAGAACGAAGATACTTGAGGGAATTCAGATACAAGTGAACGAAGAGGTCGTGAGCTGATTAGAGAATACTTGAATGATGCAATGGTAAGATTTTGAGAACGAGAGCTGAAAGCTGGAATGAATAAATCTTCTGAAATGATGGCCTCTGGAGAGCGGATCCCTGCTGTGGTGAACCCTTCCGTCGTTGGAGTAGCTGAGCTGGGGTGGAACATAGCGCTGCAGGAGCAGGACAAACCACACAAGGTTTTCTTTGACACATATCTGTAACAGAAGTAATTGTGTAAGGGCTTGTTTGAATTTGAGGATTCTACAATGCAGGGATAGGAAATAGACAGGAATAGGATAGGAATGCACATGCAAAACAGAGAATTTAAAAACACAGGATTTATGCCATTCTGGGTGTTTGATTCACAAGAATTGGAAGATCACAGGATGCAAAGAAGCAAGGTGAGATTAAGTCAAACCACAAGAAAATGTACGGTTATAATGCTATTTTGCTACTATCTCTTAGTCTTGTGCTTCATGAATAGGAATTTGAAAAGTAGGACAAGTGGAAATTAAAATTCTGACAGTTTTTATTTCAAGGAGACACTAACGGAACAAATCCTACAGCTTTCCTTCGCTCCATTCCTTTGAACCAAATTCATGAATAGTAGTACCATAGGAAACTTTCCAATTCATATATTTTTCCTTCACTTTTCCTTTCAAGCACTGGCGATTCTAGTAGGCAGGCTTGAGCAAGGAAAATCCTACACTCAGAAAATGTTTTTGTGCTACTTCTATTACTTTGGACCCAGGCCACTGCCCTACTAGCTCAACTCCCAGGCCCATCGACAAATGCACAGCTCAAACGCACAGAGAATAATAATGATGGCGTTCAAGAGAGTCCATCAAGGATAGCTAAGTTGCCTGGTACCTCACTGCTTGTCATATAGTACGAGAAACTAATCGTATTTCACGTTACCGCGTGTGCTCAGTGGACAATTTATATAACATGTAGAGTAAAAAAGAGATGCAACAAGTGTACAATGTCTTTGGCGAAGCCATGTCGATCTCAACGTGATTGGGTTGGTCGGTGAGGATGATCCGGCTGAGTTGGCTCTTGGAGGAGGGGAAGAAGATCTTAGGTGTCTAGAGATGGAGCCCAAGGTACTGCTCTGCTGTGATGGATGGTTTCATCGTTGGAGCGGCTTCGGTGAGTTGTACGACACCGAGGCTGAAGCGGGACAAGAGAGACAACGCTAACCCCGAGTGGAATTCTAATAGCATCTCCAATAGATGACGTAAAATACATAACCACAAAGTGATAGATGTAAAATACATCAGCCACTCATCTCTGAACTTAACTATCGAAATTGAACTTAACTGTCGAAACTGAATTTTTCTGTCGAAACTGAACGCACTAGTAGCAGAAAAGCAGCAGCAGCAGCAGCGCGTGCGAGAGTCGGGGCAGCTGGTCGTGTAGCAGCATTAGGTGAGGCTACCCTAAGCCACCAGCCACCACCAGCCAAACAGCTGCCCCCGGCGCCGGTGACCGGCAGTGCGCCGCCCTGTCTGCGCCGAAACCACTCCCCACCGCCAGTCCGCCTCTACCCCGGCCATCCCTCTA
>NC_057800.1:507399269-507407710 GCF_018294505.1 Triticum aestivum | reverse complement strand
CCACCGCCCCACCACCGCCGGCGACCATCGCCCCACCCTGAACCCTAAGATAGATACTGGGGTACCTCTTCGGCGAGCCCTCCTCCCCGTTGCGGCTAGTTCTTCCTTAACTCTGGCGAGCACACCACCCCCTGAAAATCGACTGACCCGAAAGTTGATTCAGTCGACTGAAGTGTAGCTAAATCGGAGCAGCATCGCAAGCAAGAGAAAGAGCGAGAGCAGCAGCGCGAGCAAGAGCAAGAGCAAGAGCAGACCAAGCAGGGGACCAAGAGCAAGAGCAGAGCAGCAGCGCGAGCACGAGCTAAAGCAGCAACAACTCCTACTGATGTGGACGTAGCCGCCGAGGGAGCGACACCGTGGAGGAAGTGGCCGGCGACGCCGCCGTGGATGGAGCCGCGCCGTGTCAGCTCAGGACCGAGCGCCGGCAGCACCGTGAGATCGAATCAAGAAGAAAAAGCGGCAATTGGTGTACAACCTCTTTGGTGGCTCTGATTAGGCCTCAGCTTCATCTGAGGAAACGGTGATGATGATGCTCTTCTGGTGGTGCAGGTGAAGACGGAGGTGTGGGAATGGAGGTGGCACGAAAGATGAGGGGAACATCGAGGCAGCTCCTTGGAGGTGGAGGACGGGGTGGCTAAACTGGCGGGACGACGAGATCGACGACAGATCCTCATTAGGTACGGTGGATGAGGGACGTCGAGGTGTTGTTGTGGACGACGTCGTCGGGGAAGAGGCTCCGGTTGGATGGCGGACGGAGCAGGGTGCGGGGCTTCTCGGGTTTTCGTGGCCTCGGTGTATGAATGGGTGGGCGGATGGGATGGGATTGGGGAACCATGGCTTAGGGACGCTTATCCAAAATGTGGGGTAAGTTACGAAAGTACCCCCACCGATTTGAGCTAGGCGGTTCTTTCGGTTCAGGGGTATCACGAGCATTTCGCGTGTCATGATTTCACAGGAGGTGGGAGTTTTCATGCGTGTTGTAATTTTGGAATAGCAAGGCGCGGGTTGAGATGGAGGGAGTTGTCGGAGCACAACAAGACAAAGATATATCTTAAATATTTCAGGCTAACAAGGCACGGGGTGAAGACGCGGGAGTTTTGCAACACGATAGACAGACACGCTAGCTTGAAATTTCGGCATAACAAGGCGTGGCTTGAAATTTCGGAATAACAAGCTTAATGTGTACCCAAACAAGAAGACAATTCGCACCTCATCACTAGAGAGAGCTATGTCCCGTTTTACTATATCTCTCCCTAATAATAAAGCACGGATTGAGTCTCCGGGTTCACAGTCGCGGCATTTTTACACAAAAGTCCCTGCTGTTTTAGTTATCTAACCCGCAATCCTCTTTTAATCTGAGAAAAACGTTTCAATTTTACTAAAAACAACATGGGGCGTGCAGCGACAAAGATGCAACCAGGGGAGGTCCTAGCTGACAGCGAGAAGTACGACGGGAAGGAGGTGCGGGGCGAGCTCGAGCTCTTGCGGGTAGCCATGGCAGAGAAGAGAAAGGGAACGAGGATAGGGACGGTAGCGGATTACCTCGGGACGACGGCAGGACTCGCCAGCCTCGTCCTCAATGGGGTAGGGGAGCGGTAGGGAAGGCGCGGGGTTAGCAACGCTCGCGGCGGACCATGGCAGAGCATGGCTGCTTCGAGCAGGACGGCGCGAGGAGGGAAAACGGGAGGAGGAGAGGCGGAGCTTGCCGGAGGCACGACATCGGGTGGCGAAGTTTCCGGTGGGAGGCAAGCGTGCGAGGGGCGGTGGCGGCCGAACCTCTCTCTCGTGCGTGTCTCTCTGGTGGCTGGGGATCGAGAGGAGGACGAGGGGGCTCGGAAGAGTGGGGATCGGGATCGAGCGAGCCTCTCCCCTGGCGGCTAGGGTTGACGAGGTGTGGCTGGGCCTTGGGCCAAAAGGGCCGGCTGGCGCTCTCTCTCCCTCTCTTCCTTCAGTTTTTCACTTTTTCTATTTCTGAAAAAGAACCCAGAGATTTGGAGAAAGAAAAGGAGCTCTAGGAAAAGAGTTTGGGCATGGGGTTATTTTCCATGGACTCACAAAAATGATCGTGATCCATAAACTATAAATGGGCATGATTGAAAGTTTAAATTCAAACTCTAGGACTAGGTTTTATAAGTGTCCAAAAACATTGAGAATTTTAATGGAACTTGGGGAAAAGATAGAAGAAATATCGGCAAATTTTGGAGGTCTACCTTGAAGTAGAAAAAGGCATGGGGTTTTTGAAAGGCTCAAAAGGAATTTGAAAAGGCAATTAAATAAAATAGAAGGAAGGCTCAAATGATTTTTTGAAAATGTTCCTAGTTTTTTATTTGGTCATCCAGGCTTTTTAGAGGAGAGAGAGAGAGATCTGAGAGTTTGAGAGAGACACATGAAAGAGAAGGGTACATGAGAAGTGAGTGAAACATGAGAGATAGAGACATAAAAAAGATATGCAAGAGACTGGGAGAGATACATACGTGAGAAGTTGAGGCGTGCAAGATTTAAACACAAAAAAGTATGGAGACTCGCGTTCATATCCGTGGGAAAGAGACCATCACAACCAAGAAAAACAAAGCAAACGTCCGTGCTCAATGTGCCCGCAGGACGACCTGATCATATCGCACAGGTCATGCGGGGTCAATAGGATTGCCGACCTTGTTTGCAGAACATACTGTGATGGGCTGGATTCATTCATTGCTTCATCATTAAATTTTATAAATATTAAAAATTAATGATTGTTGCATGAGTAGTATTCTTACGAGGGTTAAGATGGAGACATGTCCCATATAGAGAAAAGTAATTTATTGGTGTGGTGCCATTGGATCGATGAAGAAGAGGGACATGAACAAGATGTTGGTGTTTGTCACAATAACATAAATATATCAATATTTTTGTTTCCCATTACGAAGCATGGGCTCTTTTATACGTTAGGAAGATGGATAAATGGGGCGAGTTTCTGAAGTTCAGTATCCAATAAAAGCATCACAAAAGGTGAACAATATAGTATTCAAAGGGATGAAGGATTCATCTTTAATTTCTTTGTAGAGGAATTAACGAGTCGGTGTCTGACTGAATAACTTCAAACTAACTACTACATTTTTAAAATAGGTGTCATCTCATAATGGATGATTTGAATATGTGGGGATTTTGAGCCGTGCATATTGGGTTAGAGTTTGTGATATCATCCCGTTGCAACGCACGGGCATTTTTACTAGTTACTATAAATGCATTCAAATACAACAAAAAAACTAAAAAAATCAGGACAACAAGCATAACGTGTACAGTACCAAAACAATTTGCACTTCCCTCAACAATAAAAAACAATGTGTATTGTCTAGCATATGGACTAAATTTGAGTACATTTTCTCTGTTTGAATGGGATTGTACTCGGGTTAGTTATACAACCATATAAATATTATCTTCACAACACATGACATGAATATAGGAGAAGTAAATTCCTATATAAATACGAACTACATGTACATACGATCTCAAATTCAAATATATGTATAGATTTTATGTTGAAATCAAATCATAGTACATGTATGCTCTAGCTAGATGTTCGGAATCTAAACCATGTATGATATACTACGTACAATGTGTTTAACAAGCATAACACACACACAAACACCATTTAGACTAGTAAGGTACACATGCATTGCACGCATGAGATTTGGCAACCAAATTATGAATAAATACCACATTATAGCATGTAATCTTTGAGTCATATATGCATGATGTAGATGTTTGTTTAATTCTTATAGTTCATTTCATTCAAAATCATCTAGTTTTTATAAGAAAGCTAATCTATTTTAAGATTCATGGAATTGTGCGTTGTAAGGCATAAAGTAAAAAACAAATAATGGCAAATCATGTAGAAAAACATTTGGGCAATTATGATACGGAAGATTCTAGAACAAAGAAGAAGTGCTTGTATTTTGAGGTTTATGCATTATGCTTAAGTTCAACCATGGAGTCTTCTAGATTGTACATGTGGCAAAATCTGGTGGAATCTAGATTATATACAATGGCCAGTTGTGCTCAAATTTGCCATCTCTGCACCATCGGATTGGCCTAATCCAATGACCATCTTTCAAAGTTAAAGTTATCCGCACACTATATAAAAAATATAAAATATAATATATATATATAGGGGTATAGATATAGATATGTGATGCGAAAGCCACCCATCATCTCCAATTAGAATAGTGTGTCCATGCACGGATGCAATGTGGCCAAACGTTGTCTTTCATCGATATCTCAAATACAAATCAGTCTGACCTTGTTCAACGTGTATACAGTACAACATGCTCGTTTCCAAACCACACCACGCATATCTCAGTTATATTCATGCATGCATGGGTTTCAAACATCATGATCTCTTATTCAAATATTTGAATTCTACTTTGCATTGATTCTGATGTCACCTAGACTTTTACACCCACACAATCATCTTATCTTTATAATTGTACCATTAACTTTCTCTCATGCATACATGCACACACAGTACCAGTCGGCATTATCCATCGCACACATGCAATCTTTTTCTTCAGGCCGGTCTCCCATGCATGCACACACAGACACCTCCCTATCCCCATCATATCGGGCATTCTTTATCTCTCACGTGCATGCGCAACGATCGATGTTCCTCTATGTGTGTGTGTATATAGCTAGGTCTTTCATAGTTTTCCACACAAACCGATCAATCTATATATCTAGTGAGGTCTCACCCTCTTTCCCACGTCCACATCGATTAATCTATACCTCTCTATATAGGATTACATAGCTAATACACCCACATTAATCATATACCCAACGCCCCCCTCTCATCATCCATGCCTCCGCTTCATCTCTCAAACGCGCGCAAAGTGGCGAAGACAGGGGGCAACAAGGGCCCTGCCCCCCTTAACACCACTACGAGGCTAATATGAATGTGATCATTAGACAATTGCTGGTAAAATGGTTTAAGTTGATGAATTGACCCTCCTCATAAAGGATTAGCAATGCTTGGCCCCCCTAGCTCATTTATTTTTCATGGCTCCGCCACTGCGCGCAACAGCGCACGTTCTCGCCCCCTCTCTTCAAATATCGATCTCGCACTTGTGCACTCCTTCATAGTATCCCTCCACTTGGCCCCTCGCACCATCTTCTAGTCCCCCACCGAATTTTGCCACATGTACAATCTACCAGACTCCATGGTTGAACTTAAGCATAATGCACAAACCTCAAAACACTTCTCCTTTGTTCTAGAATCTTCCGTATCATAACTGCCCAAACTTTTTTCTAGTTGAATTGCCATTATTTGTTTTTACTTTATGCTTTACAACGCACAATTCCATGAATCATAAAATAGATTAAGGGCTTCTTTGATTCAAAGGATTCTCAAAGGAATTTTGGAGGATTCTAATCCTTAGGAATTTTTCCTATCTTGGTTGTTTGATTCGTAGGATTGTAAACCATAGAATTTATTCCATAGGATTCATTTGCACTAGATTTCATAGGAAACATCCCATCCACTCAAACAATTTGAAAGAATCCTCTGTTTTTCTATGCGCAATCAAACACTCGTACAATCCGATAGGATTCAAGACGACATTCCATTCTAATCCCATGTTTGTCCTACTCCCGCGTTTTGGAAATCCTACGAATCAAAGAGGCCCTAGCTTTTTTATAAAAACTAATTTATTTTGAATGAGATGAACTATAAGAATTGAATGAAGGTCTACATCAGGCATATCTGACTCAGAGCTTACATGCTATAGTGTGGTATTTATTCATAATTTGGTTGCCAAATCTGATGCATGAAATGCACGTGTACCTTACTAGTACTTCGAGTATGTGCAAACACATAAATTAGAATTACAATGGCACACTAAAAAGTGTCTCTCTTACAGTTCATGAAGCTATGTGGCACATGTGGAGGCGTTGTCGCGACCTCCTTGTGTGGATTGATCACAGTGACGTGCTGCTGCTTCCAGAAGAATGTACTCGTCCTCTCTGAGCCACACTGGCGGTACATGCATGAAGCAAAGATGTGCACGCACGCCACGCACACACTCATTCCCTCGCACGCACACGCGGGTACACGGCGCGACACATTTTTGTACGCAGATCCACCCCATGTGATAATTTTACGCGTGTAAAGTCCTTCATTTCATTGATGGTCAATTAATACAGTGCATGTAAATTGAGTGGACGTGAGGGCGGAAGAAAGACATTACTACTCCACTTCACGCATGCGAGTAGTTAAATCATGGGGTGCTAGTACTTCCATTGGTGTCCTTCGTATTTGTGCCAATTTTTGACCATATTTGTAAGTAACATAATATTTATGCATGTCATAAAAAGTGGCAGGAAAAAAGGGGGCCAATAAACCAGGACGTAGGCATCATGATCAATTTTTGCCAAGGCTACTATTGGTTGCCTTTGTATTTAAATATGGACGGAGTGGAGTAGTACTATCTTTATCTTAGCCTCGTAGGGCTCTCCCAGTGCCTAGGCTCACCTCCCCGCCTCGCCCACTGGATCCCGCCATGGAGGATCCCTTAGATCCCAGGATCCCGCGGGCTGCCCTCTCACTGCGGCCTGCTGCACTGCCACCTTTGAGAGAAACCCACATGTGTTTTAGAGGGGATCCATTGCTCTGGAATCACAGATCGGTGGCGCCGGAGGACATGCCAGGGCTGCGTTTCAAGTGGTGGGCAGCAAGGGCAAATCGGATCGAGGAAGCGTCACATCGATTAGAGAGAAGTTCCAAGGAGCTGCACCTGGCATAGAACAAGGCGGAGGCGCAAGTCGATCTTAGGGGAGAGATGCTGAGGGATGTTAGCATCTGGCAGCGTTGCGTTGATTTCGAGCTAGGGCTAATGGCAAAGATCATATTCACGGAGTCGACTACGAAGGAAAGAACGCACATGCCTGCGCAATGGCATGAGCAGCCGGTGCAACTTTTCAAATGGGCGGTAGGAGAAGCCAAATCCCGGGACCAGTTGCGGCGGCGCCGCTAGGCATGCATTGTAGGCCAGGTGAGCTACCCTCCTTCCCCGCCAGCGATGCAGTGACCTAGTCGGTTGCTGCTGCAGTGAACTTGCAATGCTATGTCGGTTTGCAACCTTGACAATCACTCCATCTATATGTATTGTTTTCCTGTAAAAAATACTTGGTCATTTGGAAAAATATGGTAATTGATTTATCACTAGTTTTAGAATGCTTGATCGTGATAATCAACCGAAGCCACAACTAGAAGTCTCCATCGCGTAAGTACTTCACGGTCGGTCGCACCAGCAGACGGTCGGTCGGACCCGCGTCTCACCGAAGGGACACACATCGGCTTGGTCTGACATGTACGACCAGTTACATCACTGACTTGTGCGACTGCATTCGAGCAGCGTAGTACTCCCTCTATCTCAGTTTACAAGTCTTGCACATGTACCTAGGTCATCAATTTGACCAACTTAATAAGAGGCATACATTATGAAAAATATATCATTACAAACTTCACATATTATATTTTAATGATATATTTTTTATGTTAAACAATTTATGTTCTACTAAACTCATCGGGAGTACTTGAAATTTATGTTCCACTAAACTCATCAGGAGCCGTTTCGAGCCTCGAAACCAAAACCATCAATTAATCTTTACCTTGTTCCAATCACATTCCAAAGTACTAGTGCTACAATTAAGTGCAAGCCTGCTCACACCTACCAGTACATACCAAACCTGAACGTGTTCCCACTATGCAGGTTTTAGTACTAGTGCTAGTACTTAGGTTATAAAAAGGGGAACTACCTAACCAAAAATTACTCTATCTTCCTCCTCATAAGTCCTCCTTCTTTGTCCGTCCTTGCCATGGCTGGTGTGCAGAGCTCTAGGTCGAGAACTACTCGTAACAAGGGAGCGGCAACACTACCAAAAAAGACACATCCGTGACATTTTGGGCCGAACGTAATTTTTTTCTGCCATACATATGACACTTCTATGACGATAATTGTGACAAAACCCGATATCATCATAGATGTGGTGAGCTCCTACTTCTATGACAAAAAATCATGACAGAAAATGGGCTTTTCGTCCTGGGAGGGCCAGAGACACAACTGCATGACATTCTTTGGGCCGTCCATGACGGAAAAAATCATGGTAGAAGCGAGGGCAAGGAAAATTTTGGGGAGTTCCGGTTATGGTGGGAGGTCGGGGGCCGAGCGATGCGCGCTTCTCTCATACATGTACGCGCGTGTGTGCGAGGCGTTGGCTCTAACTGAACCCGAGTGAGGCGTTGGGCTCTAACGGAACCCGAGCGATTGCACTGCAGGCTACGCGTTATTGAACCCGAGCAATCGGTCGATGGCTGTTAACTGAACCTAATCGAGAGATTCCTTCGCTACTGCTGCTAACTGAAGCCAATCGATGCTGCCTCTGGATGAACAGTGAGCGTTGCGAGGGGG
>NC_057800.1:507387353-507398991 GCF_018294505.1 Triticum aestivum | reverse complement strand
TGACCACGATCGATCAAGCCGGTTGGGGCTGGATGAACAAGACCCCGTGGAGGGCTGGATGAACAGGACCACCCCGTGGAGGCCTGGATGAACAGTAGACGGTGGAGGGCAGGATGAACAGTAGCCTGTGGAGGGGTGGTTGAACAGGAGCCCGTGGAGAGGGCTGGTTGAACAGTAGCAGCTGGAGTAGCGTGCGGTGGAGGCTGGATGAACAGGAGCCCGTGGATGAACAGTCGCAGGTGGAGGCTGGAGGAGGTCGACGGTGGATGAACAGTAGCTCATGGAGGCTGGAGGGGGTCAACGGTGGAGATGAACAGTATCCCGTGGAGTCCCATTTTGCGGTACGCCACATCCCTCCCGATGAACATGACCCCCGTTTCGACCGTAGCGCTCCAACACAAGTCCGTTTCGTCCGTTTTGCGGCACGCCACACCCCTCCCGATCAACAGGACCCCCGTTTCGATCGTAGGAGGTCCATTTCCTCCGTTTTGCGGTACGCCAGACCCCTCCCGATCAACAGGACCCCGTTGCGAATGTAGGAGGTCCGTTTCCTCCGTTGTGCGGTACGCCAGGCCTCGTTTCCATCACATGTTCCGTCCAAACCCTCCCGATGAACACAACCACGCATTCCGTTCCGACCTAGACGGTTGGCTCCCACGCGTTCCGTTGCCTCCCGATGAACACGACGCATTCCGTTGCCTCCCCATGAACACGACGCATTCTGTTGCCTCCCCATGAACACGACGATGACGTTGTTTCTCCGTTCCGACCCAGCCATGTACACGAGCCCTCGCCGTACATATGCGGGAGTAGGCGTTCGAGACCCCGCCCGTATGTACACATACGTGGCCGTATGTTCTTTCTTGCACCCTGGCCGCTGTACGTACGTGTAAATGCTACGTGCGCGCCTCTACTACGACATGTGCGCGCCTCTACATCAACCAGTATGTACGTACACGTTCGCGACCAGAATGACAACGCTACGTACGCTTCGACCAGGTGAGTCCCGACTGTCAGGAACTTCCTTGCGTGCGAAGATGTAGCTGGTGGGTCCCAGCAGTCAGGGGGCGAATCGTTTTTTTGCCCAGACGCACTTCCTTGCGTGCGAAGATGTAGCTGGTGGGTCCCAGCAGTCAGGGGAAACGTTGTTTTCGCGAAATACAGTGGCCCGTCCGGTGGGTCCCAGCTGTCAGGTGGAGGAATCATTATTTTCCGCGTAATAAGGAGGCACTTCCTTGCTGTGACCGTGGACCCAGCTGTCAGCCTCTCCACGTACAGTCCACGTCCGATGGAAGTCATTCCTTGACCATGTTGACCACGCCGCGCCAAGAGCACCAAGGCGGTGGACGACGGCGAGGCCTAGGAAGGGGACGACACGGAGGCAGGGAAGACTCGGCAGTTTTTTCCCACGCGGAGGGGAGTACGACTGTACGAGGGTTTACTGGTTCGTCTGCCATCGCCGGAGAATAACAACAAGTGTGGGTGAGTAGAGGGATGGCTAGGACAGCGATGGAAGTATGGTCGGGCGGTGAGGCCTGCGCGGTAGCACAGCCGACCGCGAGGAGGAGGGAGTAGGGAGTCCCACCGGCGCTTGTTTGAGCGGCTGGAGCAGGAAGAGCAGAGATTGAAGAAGCACGACGACCGTTGGATGGACATCCAACAGTCAGTGCTTGTGCGTCAACCTTTTTTTAGGAAAGCCTCAAATCTGTGGAAAACAGCATACAGCCCATCTGCCATTATTTCTAATAATTTACAGCCCATTTGCTAATTCTTAAGGTTTTTTTGGAGCCCATATTCTTTTTGTTAGCATTACAGCACATATTGTGGCAACGGTTAAAAAATTATATGAAATTTTGCATATTTCAGTGCGGCTGAACTGTTTTTAATCCCGAAGTTCGACTCACATTCAAACTGATTTTAAAAATAAATGTATATCAATATAAAATCCAACAAATTCTCCACGCATAAAAATTAATGTAATTTAAAATCTTGAAATGAAAAAAAAGATATTTGAAACTAATTGCCGGTTTGATGTGTTTTAAAATGCCGGTTTGATGTGTTTTAAAAATGTACAACCCATTTCTCATTACTGAAGGGCCATTTTCTCGGCCAGCCGAATGAAAGCTCCCCTCGTCTTGAAAGATTTGCAGCCCAACAGGCCTGACAAAGCGACTTACTTGGCAAATCACAAAAAAGCTGGGCTGTGGCCGTGGACCCAGCTGTCAGCCTCTCCACATACAGTACTCTTCCTATGGAAGGCGTTCCTTGACCATGTTGACCACGCCGCGCGGAGAGCACCACGATGGTGGACGACGGCGAGGCCTAGGAAGGGGACGACGTGGCAGTGGAAGCCCGCGCGGAGAGGACTACGAGGGTTCACTGGTTCGGCTATGGTGTGAGGCTGCCGTCACCGCTGGGCCTAGCCAGCGGTGGGAATAGTAGGGGCGGTGAGGCCTCTGCGGCAGCACAGCCGGCCACGGGAGGCAGGAGCATGCGGCACGACCGGCGCTGCTTTGGGCGGCTGGAGTAAGAAGACCAGAGGTTGAAGAAGCACTACGGCCGTTGGATGGACATTGTATGGTCACTGGAGCTAGAATCATTCATATTGACTAAGTTGACAAAGCCCTTCATGCCCGTCAACTTAGTAGGCCCACAAGTCAGCCTCCCAGCAAGGTGGCTCCCAGCTAGCCGGGGGAGTATTCATTTTTTGTGCGTAATAAGGAGGCACTTCCGGTGGGTCCGAGCTGACAGTGGGGGGGGGGGGCGTTTTTTTGCGAAATACGGTGGCCCGTCCGGTGGGTCCCACCAGTCAGGGGGAAACGATTTTTTCGCAAAATACTGGTGGCCCGTCTGGTGGGTCCCCGCTGTCAGGTCGAGGAATAATTATTTTGCACGTAATAAGGAGGCACTTCCTTGCTGTGGCCGTGGACCCAGCTATCAGCCTCTCCACGTACAGTCCATGTCCGATGGAAGCCGTTCCTTGACCACGCTGACCGCACCGCGCCGAGAGCACCAGGGCGGTGGACGACGGCAAGGCCTAGGAAGGGGACGACGCAGAGCCGGGGAAGACGCGGCAGTGGATGCCCACGCGTAGAGGAGTACGAGGGTTCACTGGTTCGCTGCGGTGTGAGGCTGATGTCGCTGCGGAATAACAGGGGGTGTGGGTGAGTAGAGGGATGGCCTGGCCAGCGGTGGGAGTAGTAGGGGGCGCTAAGGCCTCCACCGCATCGCAGCTGGCCACGGGAGGCAGGAGCATGAGGCACGACCGACGCTGGTTTGGGCGGCTGGAGCTAGAAGACCAGAGGTTGAAGAAGCACTATGGCCATTGGATGGACATCGTACGGTCACTGGAGCTAGAATCGTGCATATTGACTAAGTTGACAAAGCCCTCCGTCCCCGTCAACTTAGTAGGCCCACAAGTCGGCCTGCCACTAAGGTGGGTCCCAGCTAGCAGGGGCATATTCATTTTTTTGTGTGTAATAAGGAGGCACTTCTGGTGGGTCCGAGATGACAGCAGGGGGAACGTTTTTTTCACGAAATACGGTGGCCCGTCGGGTGGGTCCCATCAGTCAGGGGCAAACATTTTTTTTCGCGATATACTGGTGGGTGTCCGGTGGGTCCCTGCTGTGAGGTGGAGGAATAATTATTTTCCGCGTAATAAGGAGGCACTTCCTTGCGGCTGTCGTGGACCCAGCTGTCAGCCTCTCCACGTACAGTATTCTTCCGATGGAATTCGGTCGTTGACCACATTGACCACGCTGCGCCGACAGCACCACGGCGGTGGACGATAGAGAGGCCTAGGAAGGGGACGACGCGGAGCCAGGGAAGACGTGGCAATGGATGCCCACGCGGAGAGGAGTACGAGGGTTCACTGGTTCGGCTGCGCTGCCATGGCCGCAGAATAACAAGGGGTGTGTGTGAGTGGAGTGGAGGGATGGCCTGGCCAACGGTGGGAGTAGTATGGGGGCGGTGAGGCCTCCGCGGCAGCACAACCGGCCACGGGAGGCAGGAGCAGGCGGCACGACCGGCGCTGCTTTGGGCGGCTGGAGCAAGAAGACCAGAGGTTGAAGAAGCACTACAGCCGTTGGATGGACATCGTACGGTCAGTCGAGCTAGAATCATGCATATTGACTAAGTTGACAAAGCCCTTCGTCCCCGTCAACTTAGTAGGCCCACTATACTGGGTCCCAGCTAGCAGGGGGAGTATTCATTTTTTTTGTGCGTAATAAGGAGGCACTTCCTTGCGTTCGAAGATATAGCTGGTGGGTCCGAGCTGTCAGCGGCGGTAACATTTTTTTCGCGAAATACAGAGGCCGTTTCGGTGGGTCCCAGATGTCAGGGGGAGGAAATCATTATTTTGCGTGTAATAAGGAGGCATTTCCTTGCGTGCCGCCGTGGACCCAGCTGTCGGCCTCTCCACGTACAGTCCACTTCAGATGCATGTCGGTCGTTGACCACGCTGACCACGCCACGCCGAGAGCACCAGGGCGGTGGACTTCGGCGAGGCCTAGGAAGGGAACGACACGGAGGCAGGGAAGACTCGGCTATTATTTTTGTTTCCCACGCGGAGGGGAGTATGACGGTACGAGGGTTTACTGGTTCGTCTGCCGTCGCCGGAGAATAACAGCATGTGTGGGTGAGTAGAGGGATGGCTAGGCCAGCGGTGGGAGTACGGTGGGGCGGTGAGGCCTGTGCGGCAGCACAGCCGGCCGCGGGGAGGAGGGAGCAGGCATTCCCACCGGCGCTTGTTTGAGAGGCTGGAGCAGGAAGAGCAGAGATTGAAGAAGCACGACGGCCGTTGGATGGACATCCAACGGTATACAAGCCATCTGTGGAAAGCCTCAAATCTGTGGAAAATAGCATACAACCCATCTGCCATTATTTCAAATAATTTACAGCCCATTTGCTAATTCTTACGGGTTTTTTTGGAGCCCATATTCTTTATGTTAGCATTACAACCCATATTGTGGCCACGATTAAAAAATTGTACGAAATTTTGCATATGTCGGAGCGATCTGAACTGTTTTTAATCCCAAAATTTCGAGGCACATTTAGACTGATTTTAAAAACAAATGTATATCAATATAAAATCCAATAAATTGTCCATGCATAAAAATCAATGCAATTTAAAATCTCGAAATGAAAAAAAGATATTTGAAAATAATTGCCGGTTTGATGTGTTTTAAAAATGTACAACCCATTTCTCATTACTGATAGGCCATTTTCTCGGCCAGCCGAATGAAGCTCTCCTCGTCTTGAAAGATTTACAGCCCAGCAGGCCTGATAAAGTGACTTACTTGACAAATCACTAAAGAACTGAGCTAGCCATTTTCACAAAGAAAATAAAACTACTGGGCTGGTTTGTGGTAAACATAAAAGAAAAGGCTGTCTAGACAGGCCAGAGTGTCCCGTACAGCCCAGTTGACACCCTGCTTCCGTCTCAAAAAAATTATATAAATGCCACTCCAATTATGGAGATTCATAAAAATGCCACTGCAATTTCCAAACTTTGAAAAATGCCACTGCAATTTTTGCAAACTTTGAAAAACGCCACTGTAGTTTGCAAACTTTGAAAAACGCACTCTAGACTTCGAAAAATGCCACTAGAAATGGCATGAAATGGCATTTTTCAAAGTTTGGAAATTGCAGTGGCATTTCTCGGATACACCAGATTTGCAGTGGCATTTATCAAATTAACCCAAAACAAAAATAACTGGGCGAGCTGCTGGGTCCCTGGTGTCAGCCGCTCGTTGTGCAATTCTCTCATTTATTGACTACGTTGACAATGGCATGGGACCCAGATGTCAGAAATTCACTAGGAGGAGCCATTTTTTATTGGCTTGAAATAAGGAGGCACTTGCTTGCGTACTGCCATGACCTTGGCGGGTCCCTGCTGTCATCCTCTCCACGTACAGTACCAGTTAGTCGTGCTTCAAAACTAATCGGCACGCCATTAAAAAAATAAAGGTCGATAACTTATGCGGCACCTCGGGCCAACGCGGCCAGATCGCATTTTGCACGAGAAATTACACACCATGTTTCATTGACATGTGGTCCCATTCCAACATATTAGTGAGACGACGGCGAGTAGTAGGAGTATTTCCGAACGGACGTGTAGGCCGGGGCGCCTCTTCGTGAACCGTGGCAAACTCGCAACCGTCCACCGACACTTCGCCTTTCCCTCTTGATTTGGAACTGCTGTCGGACGTTCATCCTCTCCCTCCTCCATTTTCCTTCAGCCCTTCACCCTTTCTTCTGCCATTGTTCGATCGTCTTCTCCATGGAGGGAACAGGCCGAAAACGACCCCGTTATTCTTGCCCCAATCTGAAAGATGATGTGGTGGAGGATCTCATTGATCGGTGCGACGTCATCACCTCGGCTAGCATGTCATGTTCGTTCAAGCCCATTCTCGACTCAACTAATAACGTCATTACAAAGAACCCAAGAGTCAAGGAGCGGTTTGATCTCCCCTATCTTCTTCGTCGTGACCCTGATGACGGGCGCCGACACGACAGAGGCCTCACCCTGTGCCAGTTGATGCCGCTTGATAATGATACGTATGATGTTAAGATGCCATCGCTTGAGGGCAAGGCTTGGGCGGGCGCAAATGGAGATTGGGTTGTTTACATTGGGTCCAACTGCGAGTGGGAACTTGTGAATGTGTACACTCGTCACCGGGTTCCACTTCCAAAAATCTCAGCACACTGCCCAGAGGTTGAGCACACCGGTAATGTACGAACGTTCAAATATGATCATGGTGACTGTCTTCTATGGAAAATAGCAATTTGTCGAGTTCCCAACTACTCTTGGAATTACAACAACTATCAAGTTGTTGCTATCTTCGACAAGCTTGTTGCCCCGTCCTTCGTGGTTCGACTCGATGGATATTGCTCAAAAATTAGTTTCTGTACATGGATGAGTACTGTGATGCAATTCAATACGAGGGCCTTGTGTTTGCTGCCACCACTCATGGCACTGTTTTTGCATGGCATCCTAGTAGTTTTGGTACGTTTGTCTTCCACCATAATTATAATTGTTTCAACCACATGCATGCGGGTTAGCAAGTTTCCCTTTACTAATTAACCTTCTTCTTGTGTTTCCAAGGTCCTGTGAACATCCCACCACCTATACTTGAAAAATTTTATAACCAAGGGGGAGATGACGATGGTGATGATCACGAGCATGAGGACGAGCAGCGCTGATATACTCTGTGGCGCTTGGCAACTAATTCCGATGGATCACCTCTTCTTGTGTGTATACAGCCCACTGATGATGTTACTGCTAAGGAAGCAGGTGTCTCCCATGGTCGCACTCTCCGGACCTATTCCAACACCCGTTGCATGGTATTCGGGATGGATACTAGTGTTCTAGCGCCAACTCCTTCTCCCTGGCACAGAATTGATAGTCTTGGAGAAAACTCGCTCTTCCTTGGACAAAACTATCCGATGATGGTGAAAGGCGATCCAACTGCTGTTGACACATTTATGAGAAGCAACTGTGTCTATACCTTGGACATTTGGGTGGTTCCCTACCCTGGTACTGATATAGTAGGCCGCTTCAGCCTGGATGATCATTCCTGCGTTGGTCTCTAGATCGACAACGGATGGCCCGTCCCAGAGAATCACTTGTGGTTCAAAGCAAGCGTTTCCAACGCCGCGGAATGGTTGAGTTGAAGTTCATTTCATGGCTTGTTATTTGTTGTGTGGTGAAAACTTTAGTATTTATAATGTATCCTCATTGTCGATGTGGGTTGATGACCTGTTGTATGTAATAAAATGATATGCCTGTGATAAACTTACTAAATTTATGAATGGCTTTCGAGTCGCTTCTCTAAATTTGTACTACTAGCTTCACATGCTTCGCGCGTCGGGCGGGTGTTTTTACTGTAGCCATATGTTAATGTGTTTGTTGTACGTAACCAGCACCTCGAATCCTTGATACTAGTATACTATATACTAGTAGGAGTAAGTAGTAGGAGTAGTAGGGTGGCATGGGCCAGAACAAGCATTCACATCTAGGAGTACGTCACACGCCACCACCACGACATCCATCTGACACCATATTATTTCTTGGAGTCCGTGCTAGAGCAATCTCTTCAACCTCGTCGTTTCTCTAACTTCAGCCATCGCGCGGTGGGCGAGGTGGGGGTTTGCCGATAGTCGGTTTCCTTAACTGCGGTCCCACTTCTAAGGCCAACTCCAACGCACGACCCCAAATGGACGTCTGTTTTGCACGAACTCCAACGATAATTTTGACTAGAAAAGCAAGACCAAAGAAAACAAGAACCACAAGAATACATTTTACTACTCCTGTAAGTTGGATTAGTGCCTTCTCGATGCATTCATTGTTGATCTGCGGAGGCTCAATCTTGTGTGCTTCTTTCTTCTTCGAGTGTAAAGAAGTAGACGTTGCTTCCTCGCATCTAGTCTCATGTCTAGCCTCTATTCTAGTAGGAGTATCAACAAGTGCACTAATCTCATCCGAGAGCAGAACCGAAGATTTGGTCGGGTTCTTCCTCCTTTTGCCGACACGTGGGACATCCAACATCCAGGTCGTGTCATGAAAGAAAATAGAGTGGTAGTTGAAGCCAAGAGATGTGCATCTTGGGTTAAACTGTAAATAGAATCTTACTACTCTTGAGTAACTCCAAAAGCGGCCACCGAAGATCTTTATTGGATTTTTTTCATCACCAGCACGTTGAGGTGAAAGATGTGCAGGTTCAGTGGGTCCTCTTGTGTTTTCACTGACATGTGGGGCCGCATGTGAGCAAACAGATGATGGGCTCCGCGCGTCCACTGGCTGGCTGAGAAGAGAGATAGAGGAGGGCTGAGCACGGACTGCAGGAAATTTGTTCTACGTACCTCGATATATAGGCTCGATATAGTGGGGTGACATGGGCCATAACTCAGTAGCATTCACGTCTAGCAGTACGGCACACGCCACCCACACGAGGCCCATCCGATACCAATTTTCTTGGAGTCCGTGCCACAGCCATCTCTTCTCCCTCCTGTTTTCTCAGCCATCGCGCGGTGGGCGGGGTGGGGGTTTGCCGATAGTCGGTTTGCTCAACTGCGGTCCCACTTGTAAGTGAAAATGCAACATCGCATGCATTTCCGCTTGGGCGGCGTGCCGGACCAACCATGTGGGGTGCGATGTGAACATGGCAGGCTTTTCCTTTTGAACTCGTAACTTGTAAAATTTGGTTCTGCTCCATGGCGCGACCAAAAGATAGAAAATAATGATTTTTCCTAGAGTAATGAGAAGTTTGGTTCTGGCACCGTTCATGCATGGAGTACGTACGAAAATTATGAAGTTGATGCGAAAGGTAAGATAATTACTGTAGTATCATATACTACTACATGGATTTGACGGAAAGATAAAAATACATACAGATCCATCAATGTTCAACGACATCCTCACGCCCTAGTGCGCCGGGTCACCAACCGACGTGTGAGGAGCAGCGGCATTGGCGGCGAGCTCAACGTGCTTCTGAATAGTGCCGTACAAGGTTGCCCTGCGCTCCAAGAAGGCCAGCGTCCTATCGTCCTCCTCTTGCATGTAGTAGTCCTTGTGGACGATTTGTGCATAGACGTGGGTGATTATGTCGATGGTGTCTTGCTGCGCCAGGCGCTGCGCGGCGAGCGCGACCTCGAGGTGGACATTCTCCGGCGCGACGGCGGGCAGTCACAGGGCCACCAGTGCGTCGAAGAGGTTGTTACCATAGTGGTCGTTGAGGGTGGCGGGCATCACAGAGCCTGGGCGCGTCGGCTGGAGGCTTACGTCAAAGTCATCCGCAAGCTTCTTGACGACGGTGAACTTGTCGAGGAAACCGACGAGGACCTCGTCGAACAAGGAGACGAAGCTGTCGTCCAAGTGGCCCCTCGCCTTGGCGGCCTCAAGCAATACTACCTGGAGACGTTCCTCGGTGCCGGTGGACATGGTAGTACTCCTAAATCCAGACGGTGGTGCTACTAGTAATAGTAGTTGTACTACCAATTTAGTAGTAGGAGTACTAGCACTGTACTACCCGTTGGTCAAATTATTACGTGCTGCTCCTCATAGTGAAGTGACAAGACCCTGCGCCAGAGATGACACCTGAGTATAGGCGCCGTGTTCGGCATACCATAGTCAGCTTCATCGTCTGCAGTCACTATCATCATGGCTGTAGAGTTAGCCTGCTTACAACTAGCCCTGTTCGACATAATTTCCCATGCGTAGATGCTCGTGCATTGCACGGAACACCAAGATTGGGGGTGGACGGCTCCGGCAGTGGCCATTGTGCCAGATTTTTCCACGGCCTTCTACTCCTAGATTGTGAGAGACAAGGAGTTGTTTGTAAATACAGAACAAGTGCAGGCATCTTTTTACAAAAATGGAGAAGCTTGGTTTGTATGCGTCAGATCTAGATCCGACGGCTATTGGTGAAAGATGGGAGGCACAACATCATCACCAACTCAGGACCTGTTTGATTCCCAGGATTTTGAAAACACAGGAATAGGACACGTCAATATTACAAGTTTCAAATTGATATTACAAATGTTAGGAGTAATGTTGCACCTATGAAGAGGGAATTACTAGGAAGTTTACGTAAGAACTTTCGTTACTTTAGATGGATGCAGCATTACCGTACAAACTAAAATCCACCGCCCTGACAAGTCACTAATGAGCAAATAAGTTTTTGAGTCTCTAGCCACTTGATGTTTCAAAAACAAATTCAGCTTCTGCGGAGAAATGAGCTCCACCGTGTACCCGCGCGGGTGTGGCTGGGCATGAAGCGTGAGTATGTGCACGGTGCACCTATTCTCTTCTTGTATACGTACACCACCTACGTGGGGTTGTGTGAGAGAGATACAAACCTAGAAAGATATAGTGTGTGGGTTCTTGAGAGTTTTTTTGGGGGGGGGGTCAATCAAAAAATTTTAACATACACAATGTGTGTGAAATAGAGTCCTGGATATAACATATATATATAGAGGGGGCGATCCACGAGAAGAGAGTGGAGATATCATCGGCTTGAGGTGTCCATAGAATCGAAGAGAGGGATGATGTGTGTGTGTGCGCACGCGATCGATAAAGAGTGCCATCGAATTTGTGTGTGCCCATGTCAAAGATATAGAGTGGCTGGCCTACTGGAACTTAAGATGGGACATGTGCAGTTTGTCTCTGTGGCATGGATACCTACCTGCAGCGCTCGACCATCGGTTTTTGGTGGGGGAAGAGGGAGGCCCAATTAACTATAGAGGTACAATGGCTGGTATATGTGTGGAGGAGGAGAGAGGCCTACCTCATGTATTAAGGAGATCGATCTACCTCATGTATTAAGGGAGATCGATCAGCATCCATGCATATGTGCAGGAGATGAATAAGGTTGGGAGAGAGACAGAGCTAGAGTGTTGGAGGGGGTGGTAGTGGAGTTGCTTCTAAGAAATGGTGGGATAGGCTTGCTAGACAAACGGAGGGCACGCCCACAATATCAATAAGAGAGGAGATGGCTGCTTGTTGTCTGTGCACGTGCGTGTGAGAGACGGGTCAGGAGGCATGCACGAATGATGAGGGGGGACGATGTGGCTGTGGTAAGCAGACGTAACTACATAGGAAGATCAATCGCCCTTTGTAAGAGAAAGGAGAGACATAACT
>NC_057800.1:507384784-507387024 GCF_018294505.1 Triticum aestivum | reverse complement strand
TGGGAGATCGATCGGTATACATGCATGTGTGTGTTAGAAGCAAATGAGGCACGAGGAGAAGGATAGAGAGAGAGAGGGATGCATGTAGGAGGTGGTACGAGAGGCATACTATATCGAGGGGGAGGAGTGTGCGAGTATGAGAACGATGAAAAGAGTGGTGGGAGTGAGGCATGGACGGTGACAAGAGAAGAGGGGAAGCTTGTGTTTGTGCTAGGCACACCTGGCTAGAGAGGCATATCGATCGATGTGTGCCGTAAAGAACGAGCTGGGGGGCCTACACACACCGTGGGTGAACGACCTAAAGTTAAAAGACAAATTTGCGCGACGGAGCTAGAGAATGCTGAGGGAGGGTAGAGGGATGCGGGTGTGTGCATGCACAAGAGAAAGTTAGCGCTAGCTACAAAGATAAGAGGGTTGTGTGGGTGTAAAAGACAAATAGAGATCATATATACTTCATTATAAAAAGAGAATTCGGATATTTGAAGAATTTATCATAGTGTTTCAAACCGACAGATGTGTGAATATATATAATGGTGATACACATGGTGTGGTTATGAACATGGTATACTACATTTAATATATTTTATCTCTACTCTTATAAAAACGGAGTTGTTGATGATGGTGTGCCTGCCATCCTGCATTATAGGCCGTCTGATTTATATCTGGCGGATAGCAAGGAAACTATGATGGTTGAAGTTGGCAACAATTATGATTGTAGATTCTTATTGAAATAGAGAAACGAATTTAAATTTAGTTCGAATTGCAGCGGTAGTATAGACATTTGGAATGCACTAAAATGTTGGTATGAGTAGGTTACATGCATTATACAACAAGCGAAAAAAATTAATCGGACATAACATGGATTCATACTCCCTCCTTACATCTATATAGGGCATAATGAGATTTTTAAGACCGCCTTTGACTATTGACAAGATTAAGAGTACATGACATGCACAATGTGAAAATTATATCATTGAAAGAACCTTTCACAGACGAATTTAATGGTGTGCTTTGTGTAAGTTGCATGTCATATATCATTGCTCTAATATTTGGTCAAAGTTAGCATCGAAAAACGCATTAGGCCCTATATAGATGGAAGGAGGGAGTAGCTTTGAATAGCATTTGTATAGTAACGGGGCAAGACTCTCTCTTTGTGTGGTGTGAATAGTTTTATTTTTTTTGTTTTCTTTTTGGCTGAGGGAAGTGCGAATTGATTTGGTACATACAAGTACAATATTACTACACTTTAGGCTTGTCCCTAAAATTCACCCCGCGTCTTGTTATATCCCGAAAATTCAGATATCGTGCTCCCAAAACTGGCGCCTTCACAACCCGCGCCTTGCTATCCCGAAATTACAACGCGCGCGAAAACTCCCTCCAGCTGCCAAATCCCGACACGCGAAATCCCCCTTCTAATCCTGAGCCAAAAGGGCTGCTAGTTCAAATCGGTGGTGGTGGTGGGGGGGTACTTTTGTAACACACCCTACATTTTGGACAAGCGCGTTCCTAAGTCATGCTTCACCCCCTCCCATCGCCCCCTTTTCGCCATTCGAAATCCCAGGACGCCATAACCTCTCCGCTCCAGCCGCGAAACCCCACCCTCCTCCGTCCGCCATGTCACCGCTGCCCACCCAGAGCCTCTTCCCCGATGATGTCGTCCACCGCAACAGCTCGACGTCCCTCGTCCACCTCCCCGTATGAGGATCCGTCGTCCATCTCGCCATCCCGCCGGTTCAGCCGCCCCGTCCTCCACCTCCAAGGAGCTGCTCCGACGATCGCCTCGCCTATCGCGGCTGCTCCATCCCCACAGTGCCGCCTTAACCTACTCCAACGGAACTGCAGCATCCTCACCGACTCCCCGGACGAAGCCGAGGCCTACTCGGCGCCACCAAAGAGGTTGTACACTCATCGCATTGCACCTTCTCCTTAACTCGACCTCCTGGCGCCGACGGCCCGCACCCCATGGAGCGGCTACCTTGAAGCCGGCGCCGTGGGCGACATCGCCACGATGGCTCTCCCCCAGTGCGAGGCCCCTTCGGCGGCGGCGTCCATACCAGCCAGATCTGCTACTGCTGCTCCGGCTCTCGCTCGATCGCTCGCTCGCCTAGCTGCTGCTGCTGCTCTCCCCCTCGCTCGTGCTACTGCTTTGCTCCGATTAAGCCACACTTCAGTCGACTGAATCGACTTTAGGGTCAGTCGATTTTCAAGGGGGGGGGGGGCTCGCTGGAGTTAAGGAAGAA
>NC_057800.1:507356189-507384406 GCF_018294505.1 Triticum aestivum | reverse complement strand
AGGAAGAACCACCCGCAGCGGGGACGGGGGCTCGCCAGAGAGGTACCCCACTATCTATCTTAGGGTTCAGGGTGGGGGGCGGGGGGCCTAGAGGGCGGGCCGGGGCGGCGGTGGCGAGTTATTTTGGGGCGGCGAGGCGGCGCTGGGGCCGGCGGTTCGGCCGGTGGTGGCTGGCGGCTCAGGGGGGTGCAGGTTGAAGATGAACTACATGCCCTCCCTAAACTACGTGTCAAGTGCCTCTCTACTACCATTGCATTCAGTTTCGACAGTAGCATTCAGATTCCATAGTAAATTTCAGTTTCGACAGTTAAGTTCAAAGTCAATAGTTTTTACCTCATCTGTTGTAGTCAGGTGGTTTTTGGTGATGTTAATTTTACATCCATTTTACATCATCTATTGGATATGCTATTAAAATCCCACTTGAGATTGACGATGTCTGTCTTGTGCTGCTTCAGCCTTGACGTCTTACGGCTCACCGGAGCTGCTCCAACGACAGAACGATCCGTCACAACAGAGCAGCGCCCCAGACGCCGTCTACAGATTCCTCAGATCTTCCTTCACACCTCCGACAGCCACCTCTGCCTCAACTGCTTCAGCGACCAACCCAATGATGCTGAGGTCGACACGGCTACGGCAAAGAGGTTGTACACTTGTTGCATCACTTATTACTATACATTCACGTCGATCCATTAGGGCTATTTTGATTCAACGGAAAAACATCGATCCACTGGTTGTTACCATCACTCTAAATTTCTGCATGCTCTCCTTACATAATCTCACCATATTTTTTTTGTATGCATGTCAGATATTGTACGCAGTCATGCTGAACATGTAGAGAAAAAGAGAAGAGTTTTGCGCGGCAATATAATGTCATGCAGACATCGCTCCATGGTGGGTTCAATGGCAAACCCTCCCCACCCCTCTCCAGATTGTAATCCAGAGGAAGATATCTGTTCTGAGGCGGATTTGGACGCCACTGACCACTCCTATTTACCCCCCAAGGTGTTTGCTCTACCTTGGCATGATGATGTTAGTCATATCATGCATATGTTTCCTTGCAGTGCCTACTTTTGACATCATATATGTCATCTGCTTAGTTTAGACATGTTCTGTAATGCCACCTGTTTAGTTTCTATATCATATATTGGAATTATGCAGTCTCATGTCTTTTAGCCACCCATAATATATGTGAAATGCGCAATGCCATCCTGTTTAACCAGACATCATATATTTGAATGATATCTTGCCCATCCTTTTCTTCATTACATTTCCATTTGTCGACAATGTTTGTACATTAAACTACTCTTCCTGTGAATCAGCCATTTGGGTGGGAGATGGAAAAATCTGGAGTGAAAACAAGGCCTTCAGAGCAGACAGTGCTACCTGTCGAAGCAGATCTCTTGTTGGGTCCCGATAGCTCCTCAGAGATGGATTCAGAGACAGATGACCAGTCCTATTCCCCCACTGAGGTGTATGCTCTAACTTGGCACGGTTATACTGCTCATATCATGCATACGGTGTCTTGCATTGCATAGTTTAGACATCATATACACAATATTCAACACCATGTTCTTAGTTCAGACATCATATCGAATGCCCTCTGTTTAGCATATAAATCATATATGTGAATTAAATGATGCGATCCTGATTACTCAGATGTAGGTGAATTATGTCATGCGATCCTGTTTAGTTATTCATCATATTTTTGAATTATGTTGTGCTATGCTATCCAGTTTAGATAGACATCATATATGTGAAATTATGTCATGCTATCCGTTTTAGTTAAACAATATACATGTCAACTATTTCATGCCCTATTTTTTCCACACTATTTATTGCATCTGTCTCTCATACAATGTGTGTACATTCAACTATGTTTCCTATTTATCAGCCATTTGAATTGGAGTGGGTGATGCCAGTATCTAGCGGACTAAAAACACGGTCTTCAAATAAAACAGTGCTACCTCTTGGTGGAGATAGCACCCCAGTTGTACATGCACAAGAACCATCCCTACCACACATAACCCAAACTCTCGCAGATTGTACCCCTACTACGATGGACAGAGAACCAGCTTCACCCAATCTAACCCCAACCCAGCCGATAGTAACCCAGTTCATGTTTACACATCACCATCTCCACCACAGAGCTCCCAAACAAGAGCAGTTAGTAAGGCAGCTCCAGTGCCCAAAGGGCCAGTACTATCACGGCGAACCCCAACTCCACCAGTTAGTACGCCTATTCCTGTGGAGGAAGCACAACCAGCTAGTTGTAGTTTAGCATCTATCGCATTTGATGTTGTTAAATCGTATGTGCGTATCTTCCCATCTTGGAAATATTATACTGAAGATGAAGGAAAATGCCAGTTGCAGGTGTTCGTCCAGGAGTTATGTGTAAGTAATGTTATTCATGGCAATTACTTTGCTTCGTCCCATACATCCTACCTCCATGATGGTTATAATACAGCAAATTTTCCCATTTTTCTCTATAGAGAAGGACCGATTTGGAAACTCAGGATGAGGTAACCTATGCTAATACCTCTGCTATCTTCAAGAATGCTTGGTGGCAGTATCGGAATTACCTGAAGAAAACGTACTTCACCAGCAAAGAAGCTCATCAAATTCCCTTACGTTCTCCTGAGACACATTTACTGGATGATGACTGGGAACGCCTTGTTCTGTACTGGTCCCAAACCAAGAATGTGGTAAGGTCTATGAGCTCATCTTCTATTTTTAAGTATTATATTCTTGCATCTTACTGTACTCTGTTCATGTAGAACAAGTGTCTAAACCTGAAGAACAACTGTTCTAATTTAAGATTCCATTGCTACCATAGGACATAGATATATGTTTGTTTGATGCTTTTATTATGTACTAGTACTTGGCAATAGAAGACTTGGTAGTTTGATCCTGTCCACCTTACTAATGAACTGGTTCACCGAAATGAGTTTCATATACTAGTACATGCTAAACTTGTTATGTGTCTGCTTGTTTCTTCTTTTAGAATGCTGACAAAATATTGGGGAAGAGTGCCTTATTAAGCAACGGTAAAGGAAGTAATGCAGATAAGGTTCAGGATAGTGACACATCATGTCTTGGTTTAGTGTTGGAGTTACTGGCCACTACCGCTTGCACAAGCTATTCAAACTCACTGTCTAAATCAATTCGGTTTCTTGAGTCTCAATGCTGAAAGACATCGATCAACTGTGCTGCAACAAGAAGCGGAAGGACTGCGGAAGTCCCTGGAGCATTCAGATGTATACTTTCTGGTGCAACAGCAAGCATTGGAGGATTTTAGCGCCAAACATGACAAAGCTAATCAGCTTGCTAAGCTTATTGCCAGCATGGTGGATACCCAGGATAACGTTTCTTGAGCTCTTCTGAAGTTGTTTCAGTTATGCTCTTGTTTTGCTGCCACGTTTATTTGCACTGGTGGCCAATTTTGACGGCCAGTGTATATGATATGCTGCTTTGTTCCCTATATTTGCACTGGTGGAAAACTTTGATGCCTAGTGGATGTAATATGCGTAATAGCCGTGATAGCCTAGTGTTAGTTGCTTGCTTATTTATTTCCTTGTTGTCTTGTTTATTTGTTTGCTTGTAGTCATTACAGTTCTTTTTCCGCAGTTAACTAGTGGCTGCAATAACCTATTTTTTAAAACTAGGCCACAATAACCATGGGCTAATATTTACTGTAGTGACACTGGGCCTCCTACGAGCCGTAGAAACAGTGGGCCTTCTACGGGCCATAGAAACAGTAGGCCTTCTACGGGCCGTAGAAACAATGGGCCTTCTACAGGCCGTATCATCAATGGGCCTTATATGGGCCGTATGATCAATTGGCCAAACATGGGCCAATAACAGGCCGCATTATGGCCGTAAATGGGCTAGAGTTGGAATCGTCCGTTCATGGGCCGACCGTAACGGGCCATTGTTAATAGGCTGTATTTGATGACGCTATGAAAACGTCCCAACGTATTAACGGACCACAAACGGGCCGACTGTAACCACGTGCTGAATTTGGCCCACAAGCAGAAAATGACAGTAACGGGCCGTAAGTAAACGAATGCTGGAAATGAGACCAAGAATAAATGGGCTCTGAGAAGGCCGAAAGATAACATGGGCTGGAAACGGCCCAACGGAATAACGGGCCGTTAATGGGTATAAAGTGATACACTGTTCATTACGGGCCAGTTTCACCACGGGTCGTTAATGGGTGTAAAGTGATACATTGTTCATTACGGGCGAGTTTCACCACGGGCCGTTAATAGGCCAAGAGTTACATAGGGCCTCATATGGGCCGAAAGACGTCATGGGCCATACATGGGCCAGAAGTGAAAACAGGCAGGAATCATATTGGATGGCCCAGATGACGCTACCGGGCCTAATTTGGATAGGGCGTAACGGGCCTTCGGTTAGCGGGCTCTAAATGGGCTATATGCGAACATGCCATTAACAGGCTTTACATGGGCCGGCCCGCCACCTTTTGACCAAGTCAAACGGGCCGGCCTTTTCACAGGAATGGGCCTCTGTTGGGCCGTGCCACGTGTCGACGTATCATAGGCGCTTATCTGACCCACTGACGAGCTGACACGTGTTTCGTCCGGCCAATAAGAATTTTACAAGTGGAAATTTCCCATTGGTCGGGGCTGTTAACGGGTTATCAGATCCAAAACCCGGCCCGATAGCTTAACGGCGTTCCGTTATGGTGGATGCCACGTGTCGGTCACCCTTGGCGAAAGCACTTCTATGACACGTGATTTATCGTCATGGAAGTGGACACTTCCGTGATGATAATTTTGGTAATGTCATGGAACACTTCTACGACAGCACAGGTATGACTATCTTGATTCTGTCATAAATTTGTCATGGATGTACATGCATGACAAAAAAGCGACCTACTGTGACAAACACGTATCATCACGGAAGTGTATTTTTTTTTGTAGTGCAACCAAGGCTTCAGAAAAAATAGAGAGGGCTCGCCGCCACGCAGAGACCTCGAAAGATCTCTCATGAGCAGGCGATGGCTCCCAAGAGCGCCCTAGCCGCTGAGGCGAACATGCCGAGATGGCAGCATTGGAGTCGTTATCCCTCGACGGCACGCCCGATCAGCTCAATAAGCAGAAGGAGTTCATCCATGGCTTGGCGGAGCTGTCGAAGGAGAGCCTCGACGACATGCCCACTGAGCTCAATGAGCAGGGGGAGTTGACCGCCAGCTTGGTGATGCTGCTGAAGTAGAGAATTACCTCGGAGAAGAAGCCAACCGGCGAAATCCTGCAACTTCAGGGGGATAAGGCGAAGCTCTGCCACGAGCTCGACCTACTGAAGGAGGAGAACGTCGGCTGGAAGAAGCTGCATGAGAATAGTAGTTCCTCAATGAAGATGCTGTAGGCCCTCTTCATGTAACAGAAGGAGGAGTTGGCGAAGCTCCGCATCGAGCAACCGGCAGCTGTCAAGGTACGTAATGCGGCCGTGGAACAGATGATGAAGGCTCGCGTCGAGAAATCCACCGTCATGGACACAATGAAGAAGATGGCGGAGGAGACGCGCAAGGAGATGGAGGTCGTGGAGGTGATGAAGAAGCAGTTACGACTCCGCGACCAACAACCCTTCATGTAGTGAGAGCAGCGCCCCAGACTTGTGTGTGTGTCTTCCTTTTTTTGGGTGGTAATCTTCCTTCTTCTTTTGCTCCTGTGTTTCTTCTTTTGCTTCGGGTGTTTCACCGCATGTGTCACATTCTCTGTGATGCATGAATAGAACAATGCTAAAAATGAGATGACTAGCAAATTAGATCATTCTTTATCGCCAATAGAACAATGCCTCTTGCTATATAATAAGAGTAGAGAGTAGAGCTATGGCACTGGGCTGCCGTGTTTCGTGCTCCTCCGTCGTACTCCGGTGGAAAACTTGAGTATACCACGCTGTTCTTTGCTCCTCCTCAGGTCGTTGGCACACTTATACGAGCAGTCAAATCACAAGGCCCCACCTTCTAGCAGTAATGAGCCGTCAAATCACAAAGGCCCTCTGTCGGTGTCAAAACCGGTGGATCTCGGGTAGGGGCCCCGAACTGTGCATCTAAGGCGGATGGTAACAAGAGGCAGGGGACACGATGTTTTACCCAGGTTCGGGCCCTCTTGATGGAGGTAAAACCGTACGTCCTGCTTGATTATTCTTGATAATATGAGTAGTACAAGAGTTGATCTACCACGAGATCGGAGAGGCTAAACCCTAGAAGCTAGCCTATGGTGTGATTGTATGTTGTCCTACGGACTAAAACCCTCCGGTTTATATAGACACCGGAGGGGGCTAGGGTTACACAAGGTCGGTTACAAAGGAGGAGATATACATATTCGTATTGCCTAGCTTGCCTTCCACGCCAAGTAGAGTCCCATCCGGACATGGGACAAAGTCTTCAATCTTGTATCTTCATTGTCCAACAGTCCGGCCTAAGGATATAGTTCGGCTGTCCGGAGACCCCCTAATCCAGGACTCCCTCAGTAGCCCCTGAACCAGGCTTCAATGACGATGAGTCCGACGCGTAGTGTTATCTTCGGCATTGCAAGGCGGGTTCCTCCTCCGAATACACCCCAGAAGAGTTTTAATATAGGGATAGTATCCGACCCTGCAAAATAAGTTCCACATACCACCGTAGAGAGAATAATATTTCCACGAATCCAATCTGCTGACACGTTTCGGCAACATGACATCATGCCATGTCCCGGTAATTATTCGAACCGTTTTTCCATAACCAGCCCCGTACATAACGCGAGGCGGTTTCTTGACACGTCTTGTCAAAGCAGAGATCGTGTTCCCCTTATTACGGGATCCTCGTTAATACGGACGTGGGTAACCCAACCGTGCCTAGGACTCCTAGATTTTAGGCAAGTCCCAAACGGCCACGAGGAGGACGCTTGATATTCACCCTCTTTATAAAGGGACAAGGCTTTTACTTCTTCCCTCCCGTGCTCAATCGAACCCTTCCCCTGCCTCAAGTTCTAACACCCAAAGCCCAGGTCAGGTGCTTCGGACCTTCAATCATGTCCGGATCCAGCCTTCAAGGCCAGTGGATGCCTTCCTCCGTCACGGAGGAGGATATCAAGAAGTTGAGGGAGGCCAGATACCTGACCACCGAAATTTCGCATAGGCTGCCCGCCAGAGGGCAGGTCATCCCTACTCCCGAACCCAACGAGAGTGTTGTTTTCGTCTCCCACTTCCCCCGAGGACTAGGCCTCGCTCTGGATCCTTTTGTTAGGGGTCTTATGTTTTATTACGGGCGGGATTTTCACGACCTAGCCCCGGATTCCCTCCTTCACATCTCGTCATTTATTGTCGTGTGTGAGGCCTTCCTCCGCATTACCCCTCACTTCGGCCTGTGGCTCAAGACCTTTGATATGAAGCCGAAGATGGTCGAGGGGCAGTATGCAGCGTGCGGAGGTGCTCTAATAAGAAAAATTGCTGGCACTCCATGGCCGAAGGGCTCCTTTCCAGAGGTGTCCGGATTGTGGCAACGAGAGTGGTTTTACGTCACAGCTCCCTGAAGTGCCAAGTGGGTAGCCGCCCCCACCTTCCGCTCGGGCCCTCCACCACAACTGATGTCATGGATCAACAGGGGGCTGAGCTGGGGCCCAACCAAGGACGTGCCCATACTGCAGAGCCGCATCCGAGATCTCTTCGAAGGATATTTCAGTCTAATTATGGTGATGCACGTCATGCTGGTTTGTCGAGTCCAGCCTTGCAAACGCCGGCCCCTCCGCATGTGGGAATTCTAGCCGGAAGGACCGCACACTATTCAGAATTTCCTCGGCCCGACGCACGAGGAGATGTACAAATTGTTCTTCGGACCCCAAATAGAGTGTCCGGACACTACCGAGGAAGTGGGCCAGAGCAGCAACTGCATCGCGGCCCAAGTAAGTAATCCCATGGCCGAACACACTGTCCTTTTCTTTATCATGACATCATTCTAAAGAATCGCTCTTTGACCAGGACTAGATAACAAAGGCGAAGATGATCTGGTGTTCGGCCCCCCTTCCTGAAGGCTTGGATAATCCGGTGCTAGAAAATATGCTCAAGCCAGCACCTTGCCTGCTGCCCTCAAAGGAAGATGAAGGGGGGAATAACGAGGGCGAAAGCGGGCCTCCATCGCTACCTATTCCAACCAAGGGAATGAGCGTCTCCATGAGGGTGTACAACCCAGGGGAAGAATCTGACATTCTCTCGCCTCGGGGAAGGAAGAGGACTACCTCTGAAGATCCGGAAACCAAGGTTTCCAAACGGGAGAAGAATTCTCCCCCAGAGGGTCCTGTCTCGGAGGGTGCTGTTGCCGCACAATGTCCGCGCGGGGGTCAGCCCTCTAACGAGCTGTAAGTAATCAAAAAGGTACTTAATAGTGAAGATATCCCACCTTACTTCTGAGGAAAATAACCGAAGCGTTTATCTTATAGTTCGGATCTTAGCCCTTCTCAGCAGAGCTCGTCTTCGAGGGATCTTCTTCTGGAGATGATGGAGAGCGAAACGCCTCCCCCGGACTCCCTAGCTCAAGAAGCGGGCGACCTTGAAGTGTCATCGCGGAGGGTCTCTCCAGATCCGGCAAGGCCAGAAGACGATCCTATGGCCACCCGACGTCCCCAGTATCTGGCTCTTGAAGAGAGCAACCAAAAGAGTCCGGCACCGTCTAGTATGCGGTCGGATGTACTGAGGGATCTGCTAGAGCAAGCGACTATCTCAGAAGAGCACCGTGCGTTGATGGGTATGGTGGTTTAAAGGATTTCGTCCGCCGAAAGCGGGTTGCATGAAGCCTTTATGAGTCTACTGACGGGTTTTGAGGTACGTGAAATGATGTAAATTTTTGACAGTACCGCACATTTTAAGGTGTGCCCTGTGTAGATAGTAGCCCCTGAGACTTTGGTTGTCATCGAGAACGGCGGCAAACGGAGGATCATAGTCCCAGGTAATAACTAGACCACCTTTATGTGCAGGTGGTTGAAGCTCCGGTGGCTAGCCGTACTAATGAGTTTGCCGGACTAAAGCGGCAACTGGATGCGGCAGATGCCGACATTGTGCTTGTCAACAAGCGGCTTGACGAGGCTCAGGGTGAGTGATTTTTGTGGTGATCGCCACATAATAAGAGCAGCATGATGCCAGTATCTTTAATATGTTGTGACTGCAGATGGAGCTACCACCGTGGAGGCCCTTCGGGCGGAGCTTGCCCGAGCCAAGGAGCAAGTAAGGAGTAGTAATGCAGCCGCTTTAAAGGCGGCCGAAGAGTTAAGAGCCGAAGAGGTCGCGCATTGCGAGAGCAAAGAGAAAATGGCCAAGATGGCTGTAAAGTTAAAAGACACTGCCGACCATTGCCAGCTTCTTGAAGAAGAAAACCGGACGAAGGCGGTGGACCTGGAAAAGGCCACGATAGCGACCAAAGACACCCTCTCTGTGATGAGAGCGAAGAAGGAGGAGCTGCGTCAAGCCGGGGATATCACAGCTGGGAAACCCTTTATGCTGTGGAGGAAGTCTGGAGATCCTCAGTATGCCCCTCTGGACCGGCTGTGGAGTTCGGTGGACGCATATCTGGACTTGGCGGCGAGTGCTGTCGATGCGGCCGAATACTTCCGAGATCAAACAGATCGTGAAGTGGACAAGCTATTCTGGTCACAATTTAATGTTCCAGAGCGTCCGCTTCCATTGATTGATTGACTTGCTGAATGGGACGAGCTGAATAGATTGTCCAGACTCACCATGAGGTCTTTTGTGGATCATCTGTGACCGGAAAGGCCAAAGCCGAACAGCTATTTTAGTTTGGTGCAGTAGTTCCTTGGTGCGGTGCCACGCATTAATGCGATGAAGAGGTCGGCGTGCATAGAAGGCTCACAGATGTCCCTTGCCCGTGTCAAAACATACTGGGCGGAGATGGATGCCACCACTGTCGCGGCGCAGGGTTCGGCCATAGGCCGAGTGGCTACCGAGCACTATTTTGAAGAAGTTCTTAAAGGTTCTCGTTCGATAGAGGCCCAGTGCTCGAAGAATATTATGTTTGAATGACATGTATTCCCATTGTAAAAACAATGTTTTATTAAGTTTATCAAGGCTCTATTTGTACTTTTGCCCGAAAGTATTATGATGCCTCCTGTGCGGCCGTTTATGTATATATGTATATAACTTGAAAGATTGAAGTCGTTGGCTTTAGCCCCCACGCATATAATGCGGGGGTGCTCGCAGAAGACGCATGTTCACATTTGATCCAACATCTTGGTCCATCAAGGAGGTGATAGCACAGCGAACTAGGCAACCGGACTATAATGCTTTACCACTTTCACTTAGCCAGAGGAGTTTGACAGTGGGGCTATTATATAGCCCCTGGTGGCTCCGCACTCATCTGAATTTGGGGTGCGTACATGCCTGGCCGGGAAACGGCCCTTCGTTAAGGCGGAGGAATCCCGAAGATTCCGATAGGTCATCGAGTGGTTGACCAATCTCACTCTATATCATGACAGTCAGTTTTCGGCTTTCTCTAATGAGGTGCTCGTCCGGATGAACCAGGGCACAATCGCAGTAGTTCTCCTGGTGCTGCCTTAGCCGATAGAGCGGAACGTAAGGCAGCAGAACACAGGAGCCGGGCAAACCCAACATTTGACCAAAGACATGATTCAGAGCTGATGCATATAAGGCCAAACTCGCTACGCCGAACGCTCCCGAAGGTATTCGGTCTTTATGGTGTAAACCGGGCCTAAAAAGTACCCTTTGTAATAAGCCCCTGGTGCCCAGGTACGTGCAATATTCTGACGTGGCCACATGCCAATACGTCAGCATCCTTCTCAATTGTACTGAGAACCCGGGGGATGTGTATCAACAAGAGACAGTAAAAAAGCTTTACGCAGGGTCTTAATCAAAAAAGAATCCTTGGAACGGGTCCCTGCTGCACGTCTGCGCTTGTGTCTCCGTTGTGCCGTATCCTGGACGGGTGTAGCACGATGGTCATCTGTAAAAGAGAGGAACTTAGTTGAAAATTTGTCGTGCAAAAAGGTAGGTTGTACTGAAGAAAATATGTACAGTTCAAGATGAGTAAAGTTGAGCCTAATTGCCACTTGTTTGCGCGCGTTGAGCCCCTTGTATTGTAATAGGGGTATAGCCATCAAACCTGTATCAATTACATATAACTACACCGGACTCGTCCAACCGTGTCCGTGGTTTTAACGACCTGTCAGATGCTTTAGTTAGTGAGGACGTTTAGTGTGCGGCTGCCGAGGCAGCCGCATGGTCTTCTCCGCGCAAGGAGCGCTCAATATTTCCATTTACTATAATGATGCCATGTGGACCGGGCATCTTAAGCATGAGGGATGCGTAATGCGGTATTGTGTTAAAGCGAGCGAAAGCTTTACGTCCGAGTAGTGCTTGATAGGCGCTTTGGAACAGAGCGATGTGGAAGGTTAATTTTTCGCTGCGGAAGTTATCAGGGAAGCCGAATATAAGCTCTAGTAGTAGGGAGCCCATGCAATGGGCTTTTGGGCCTGGCGTTACTCCTTTAAAGGTAGTGTTGCTATGGCTAACTTTTGTTGGGTCTATCCCCATCTTGCGGACTGTGTCCTGATATATCAGGTTTAGGCTGCTGCCGCCGTCCATCAGGACTCATGCGAAGTGGTATCCGTTAATTATTGGGTCTAATACCAAGGCAGCCCATCCTGCATGCTGGACACTTGCTGAGTAATCCCGATGGTCAAAAGTGATCGGTTGGGATGACCAGTGGTAGAACTCCGCGGTGATAGGCCCTGGGGCATGTGTCTCTGGGAGTGCCGCTTTGTTTCTCCCCTTTATCACGTATAACACATTGACTGTTTTGACCTCCGGTGGGAATTTCTTTTGTTCCCCAGTGCTTTGCTTGGGAGGCTCATCCTCGTCTTCGCTTGGTGTATCCTGCCCCTTATGTTCGGTGTTGAGCTTGCCGGACTGCTTGAAGACCCAACATTCTCTATGGGTATGATTTGCAGGTTTGTCAGGGGTACTATGGATCTAACATATTTGGTCTAGAATCTTGTTTAGGCTGGACAGTTCATATCTGTTGCCTTTGGAGGGCGGCTTTTGATGACCTGGCCGAGAGCTTTTAAATCCGGCGTTTACCTCTGTGCTCTTCGGGCTGTCTTCTTTATTCCGGCGCTTGTTTTTGCTGCGTCGTGATTTCCCATTTCCGTCCCTGACTTCAGATGTACTTGGGTCGCTGGTGCTGCATCGGGCTAACTAGCTGTCCTCACCCACGCAAAAGCGGGTCATGAGGCTTGTTCATGCTACCATTGTTCTCGGCTTTTCTTGGCCGAGGTGTCTGGCGAGCCATTCATCTCGAACGCTGTGCTTGAAAGCTGCTAAGGCTTCGGCGTCCGGACAGTCTACTATTTGGTTCTTCTTAGTGAGGAACCTATTCCAAAGCTTTCGGGCCGACTCTCCGGGCTGTTGAGTTATATGACTTAAATCGTCTGCATCCGGTGGTCGGACATAGGTCCCTTGAAAATTTGCCCGAAAGGCGTCTTCGAGCACTTCCCAGCTTCCAATGGAGTTTTCGGGGAGACTTTTAAGCCAGTGCCGAGCTGGCCCTTTGAGGTTGAGAGGTAAGTACTTGATGGCGTGGAGATCGTCTCCTCGAGCCATGTGGATATGGAGGATATAGTCCTCAATCCAGACCCCAGGGTCTGTTGTTCCGTCGTACGCCTCTATGTTTACGGGTTTGAATCCCTCTAGAAATTCATGGACCAGCACCTCATCGGTGAAACATAGGGGGTGTGCGGCACCCCTGTATTTGGGTGTACCGTGGTGTTCAGATGTTTGTTGTGTTGTATTGCATACTGGAGCACGCTTGCGTGGCCCATATATAGATCTGGTTGCGCCGTCCTTTTGATGTGAGCCCTCGCGTGGATCGCGTACTGGCTTATGTGCAGCGTCATTTGCCGTTCTATATTGGCCGCGAGGTCGTCTATCCGACCGGATGGTCATTTTATTTTCTAATTGCGGGGGATCTAAGGCCTCCTCGTCGAATTCAGGTAGCAACTTTCGCTTCGGGTAGCTCTTGGTGTGGCGATTACTGCCGTACTTTGCTGCAGTGTTGAGTACTTCACTCCATCTGATTCTGAGTGTGTCCTGCACAGCCTTGAGCCTTTGCTTCTACTTTTTCAGACTCCTCGCAGTGGCAACAAGTCTTTGATGGGCGTTCTATTGCTCCAGGCGCCTATACGGTGTGATGTCGTCTGTACTGTTATCTTCGACGGAGTCAGGTTGTTCGGTTTGATTCTTCGTGTTGCCCTGGTCGGGCGATGGTTCACCCTGCTCTATCGCTGGGCCTATGTGACCGCTGTTTCTGCCAAGGCGGGATTTGGAGCGGCGCTTACGCCGCCGCTTTGACTGCTTCTCGAGGGAACAACCCTCCGTTGCGTCCTTCCATTCCTCATCATCGTTTTCTTTGGGTATGTCCACCATGTATACATCATATGATGAGGTGGGCGTCCAGTGCCCTGTGGGCAGTAATTCCTGTTCGTCTCCTGCATCGTCGTCCATACCGTCGATGTCTTCGGAGTCGAGGTCGAGCATGTCGGTCAAATCGTCGACAGTGGCTACTAAGTGGGTGGTGGGTGGGCGGCGAATTTCTTCGTCATCCGCACCCCAATCCTGCCGGACATAGTTCAGCCAGGACTCTCCTGACAAGGAGAGAGACCTTAATGAGTTCAGTATGTCGCCGAAGGGTGAGTGCTGAAAGATATCCGTGGAGGTAAACTCCATGATCGGCGCCCAATCGGATTCGATAGGCACGGGCGCAGGCGGTTCGGAGTCCGTCGCTGGGGAAGGATCCGATAGAGGGGCATCACGGCTCTCGTGAAGGGTAAGGTCGATAATTGGCTCGATTGCCGATGAGAGTGCGGCCTCCGTGGTGGGGCCTATCCACCCGTCCATGGATGGTGCAGCTGGCTCCGAATTGAGGGTCGGAGCGGCTGCCGTCGCGATCTCCTGGACACTGTCCGATGGCAGAGCTAAATCATGCTCATCATGGCCGTGTGGCGCACTAGGCAGGGGCTCGAATCCGTCGAAGATCAAGTCTCCATGGATATCGGCCGTGTAGTTTAAGCTTCCAAACCTGACCTGATGGTCAGGGGCGTAACTCTCGATCTGCTCCAGATTGCCAAGCGAGTTGGCCCGCAGTGCGAAGCCGCCGAATACAAAGATCTGTCTGGGGAGAAAAGTCTCACCCTGGACTGCATCGCTATCGATGATCGAAGGAGCCTTCAAGCCTAACGGCAACGACACAGAGGAACTCTCAATGAAAGCACCAATGTCGGTGTCAAAACCGGCGGATCTCGGGTAGGGGGTCCCGAACTATGCGTCTAAGGCGGATGGTAACAGGAGGCAGGGGACATGATGTTTTACCCAGGTTCGGGCCCTCTTGATGGAGGTAAAACCCTACGTCGTGCTTGATTATTCTTGATAATATGAGTAGTACAAGAGTTGATCTACCACAAGATCGGAGAGGCTAAACCCTAGAAGCTGGCCTATGGTATGATTGTATGTTGTCCTACGGACTAAAACCCTCCGGTTTATATAGACACTGGAGGGGGCTAGGGTTACACAAGGTCAGTTACAAAGGAGGAGATATACATATCCGTATTTCCTAGCTTGCCTTCCACGCAAGTAGAGTCCCATCTGGACATGGGACGAAGTCTTCAATCTTGTATCTTCATAGTACAATAGTTCGGCCAAAGGACATAGTCCGGCTGTCCGGAGACCCCCTAATCTAGGACATCCTCACCCTCGCCTCACTTGAAACCCACCTAGCTAGACTGCCCCGCCCTCTAGCCTTTTAAAAAAGGTATACTTTTTATAGTAGTAGGATCGATGGATTGCGCCATGGAGAAAAACTAACATGATGAAATTAAAGAAAAAAGGTGGTACATATAGAGAGCGCTCGTCGCCAAATTATGCATATGGTATTATTAAAAAAGCTAGTACATGCTTAAATGGGGTGCTAAATTATATTAAAGAAATTAGCATACCTATTTAATTCTTGGGTTCTTATTATTTATGCCACTAGTTTGTGTATCACTACTTAGTTTTGCCATTGGAAGTTACAACTACTCAAAAATGCCATCGTTAAGTTAGATGTTTTCTCAAAAATACCATTAGACATTGTGATTTTCACGTCAAACCCGTTGACCATGTCACATGACAAAAATAAGCCGATTCTCGCAATGATAAGTGTGGCCCTACTTGTCAGGAGTAATCAAGCGAACAATTTTACAGGAAAATAAGAACGTTGTTGGGATCAAGTAGGCCCCACACATTATTTTACTGTAGTGAGGTAGAGGGAGAGCTGGCATGTTGGTCCATCAGTATTTATGTCATTATAACATGGCAAAAGAGATTTGAGTCACACTAATGGTGTCCATCACAACACACCCGTCAAATAAAACTAAGCACCCTGAAATTGTTTGACAAAACTAAGCCCCCTGAAATTCTTTGACAACTAAACTGATGGTATATGATGTTGGCCATATATATTGTACCTATATAATGTGAATAAACGAGTGGTAGTCGTAGTACTATACCAACTAAAAGATGAACTGTAAGAAATACTAGTATGTACATACTGAAGAGTTAAAGTGACGAGAAGAAACATAACATAGTTCTGCTGGGGGCTCAGCACAACACACCCCTCAAATAAAAGTAAGCACACCAGAAATTAAACTAAGCAACTAATCTGGTAGACACTGCATTAGAACCACCATGAGCAACGACACTGCCACCTTACTCGGAGTCCTCGTCCACGTCCTCGTCTTCGTCCTTGTCCCTCTTCCTCTTGGGCGATACTTCTTTGCTTGAACCGCACACTTGGCTCTTTCTCTTCATCCAACCCTTGTAGATATTGAAACAAAGGTAGCCATCCATTGCAGCGTAGTGGATGTGGTCTATATCTAGTACATTCCACTACCATGCACGATGAAACGTGTGTGGAGGTTTCTTCAGTTTACCGTACCAACGATGAACCATGGCTCCTACCAGGGTCAGCATTGAAGGCTGATCACGGGAGGGCACCAACCCTTCCTTCTGGAGGTCTAAGGGGTCGCCTACAACGAGGCCTATCCGACCCAGGATTTCCTTGTCGTTCCTAAAGTTTACAGTAACGATATTGACTCGGGCGCCCTTGAGGAACTTCTTAAATTCCTCGCGCTCAACGTTGGCATGACATATGTGGTACACCAAGCGTAAGTCATGCACACAAACCTGGATCATGGCGGGCTTCTTCTTCTCTGCCTCCTTTAGATTCTTATCGCTTCCCAGGACTGTGGTGTACTCAACATCTGTCCCAGCAACCCACTCATTATTTGAGTTTTCGAACAAGCGTTTGAAGCGAGCAAGGCATTCTTTCACCTTTGTGGAAGAACGGGTGTAGATGACATCGAGCTCATCGTCGGTGATGGCTCTAACCTTGTACTCACTGCCGATCATGGAGATTTGGGAGGAGGGTTAGGATTAGTGGAACTACCGTAATGTGAAAGTACGGGATGACTAGGAGCGTTTTATCGATTGTAAAAATGCCGAGTGGGGGGGGGGGGCGCATGCGAACGACAGGGTAGTGGCTTGCCTGGTGGATAAATGGATTCATGCATAGTACTATGGGGGCCCAATTACATGTCATGTCTACTCGACGCCAAATTAAATGGCTTTCGATGTCATGTCAAGCATCGGGAAAATTACAGGTGATACACAACTTTCCATTCTCCCATGATACGGACTTCTGAGAGCCCTTGGATCTGAGATCGACCGGTTGCATGGCGTGATTCTAGACCTATGGGTGAATATCCTATCCTGGATGGTTATTCTTTAAATTTTCAGCAACTTAGCATGCGACCGTTCCATCTCAGATCCAAGGGCTGCCAGCAACCCGTATCATGGTCGCGCGTACCACGACCGTCACCTCGCTCGCACGGTCGCGCCCTTGGAGATTTAACACGGTGCGTTAGGCTATTTGATGTTGGCATGTCATACATAGTCATCACTTAGTCACTCATACAACAAGGTTAGCTATAAGGTTGGCTATAAGAGTATTTTTTGTTTACTTCTCTCTATCTCTTTCTTCGTAGTATTTATTGAATTTGCCAAGGAGTGACCTCTTCCAAGGAAATGGTGCTTAGATGAGGTGCTATGGGCATTAAATGGCTTAGCAACTCAAGTCCCCAATGCATAGGTGCTTATTTTTTTGTTGCTAAGTTTGCTTCATCTAGGTACATGCGCTTAGCACCGTTTCTTCCTGGGGTCACCAAACTAGTCTCTCTCTTCTTAATTAGCTTGCCACATCAGACTTTATGCCTATGTGGCAGGCTTAGCACCTGTAGGATCAAGTACAATAGTGGGCTATAAGCCCGCTGTCGGTGTCAAAACCGGCGGATCTCGGGTAGGGAGTCCCAAACTGTGCGTCTAAGGTCGATGGTAACAGGAGACAAGGGACACGATGTTTACCCAGGATCGGGCCCTCTCTATGGAGGTAATACCCTACGTCCTGTTTGATTGATATTGTTGAATATGAGTATTACAAGAGTTGATCTACCTCGAGATCGTAATGGCTAAACCCTAGAGGTCTAGCTTGTATGGCTATGATAATGAGTATCCCCTATCCGGACTAAGTCCTCCGGTTTATATAGACACCAAGAGGATCTAGGGTTATATAAGGTCGGTTAGAAAGAAAGGAATCTACATATTCGACGCCAAGCATGCCATCCACGCCAAGGAGAGTCCCATCCGGACACGGGTGCAGTCTTCGGTCTTCGTATCTTCGCAGCCCATCAGTCCGGCCCATGGCCAACAGGCCGGACGCTCGAGGACCCCTTAGTCTAGGACTCCCTCAGTAGCCCCTAAACCTGGCTTCAATGACAAGGTATCCGATGCGTAGTGCTGTCTTCAACATTGCAAGGCGGGTTCCTCCTTCCGAACTCCAAAATAGTCTCCGGACGAATTGATCGTGTCCGGACCTGTAATACACACCACACACAACCATAGAGAGAATATAATAATACGCGAGTCCAATCCGCCGACAACTTTTACAACATGACATCACGTCCATCCGGTCATAATTTTGAACCGTTTTTTGCCTGTCGCTCCATGTTTCGAGACATGGTTACCATTGGCATGTCTTGTCAAAGCAGAGATCGTGTCCCCTTATTATGGGATTCTCATCAATACGGGCGTGGGTAACCCAACCGTGCCGTTTACACAACCCTTGGGAGCAGGCGAATTTTGAGGCGAGTGGGGGTGGTGTTCAATATTGACTGCCCTTATAAGGAGATAAGATTCATCCTTCTTCCCCGATGCCTTCTTCCCGCCTTACCAGTCTTGAGCTCCAGCGCCCAAGTTCTCATCTGTTCCCCACTCGAGAAAACACTCAACCATGTCCGGATCCAGAGTTTAAGGCAAGTGGATGGCTTCCTCCGTTAAGGAGGAGGACATCGCCGAGCTTCGGGTGGCCGGGTAGCTCGTGAAGGAAATTGCCCACCATCTTCCAGCCCAAGGACAAATCATGCCCACGCCGAAGCCCGACGAGAGGGTAGTGTTCCTCCCCATTTCCTCCGCAGGCTAGGGTTTCCACTTCACCCCTTCGTCCGTGGGATAATGTTCTACTATGGGATATACTTCCACGATCTATCCCCGAACTCCTTCCTCAATATCTCGGCGTTCATCATCGTGTGCGAGGCCTTCCTCCGCATCCAACCCCACTTCAGGCTGTGGCTCAAAACCTTTAACGTGAAGCAAGCTCACCAATGTCTCTTGGCAAAAAGGCACATTCATGGAGTCTATCAAGGAATGGCAGAATCAATGGTTCTACATCACTGAACCCCGCGGTGCCACCTTGGCCGCGGTTGCCGCGTTCAACTCCGGCGTTCCCATGCGACTCACCTCCTTGGTCGAGAAGAGCCCGAACTGGTGTTCGTCAGACGAGCTGGTTGCGCCGCAAACGCGCATTCAAAGCATGATTGATAGGGACATCAAGCTTGTCGACGTAATCCAAGTGATGCCGGTGCACCGGATCCTCCCATGCCAAAGCCGAAGCCACCCTCTATGGGATTTCAACCCGAAAAAGCACCACACCTTGGAAAGGCTCTTCGAAATAGCTCACGAAGATGCCTGGAAGGTGCTCTTCAAAGGGAACGAGATACCGCCGGCCACAGATTCGGACCGTGGTCATGACATAAATCACCTCCCCAACGAGGTATGTTATTTTCAACACATCCCCTACTTGCTTGTTTCAAGGGTATTATCTAAGCTTTTTGTATCATTGCTTTTTTAGTACTGGTTGAAGAAGGCGAAGCAGATCCGGTGTCCGGCTCCCCTTCCTGAAGAACCAGTCATCCCACATTTAGCGAAGATGCTGGAGCCGGCGCCTTATAAGGCACCAGAGTAGAAGGCCACAGGAAAGGCCAAGGGGGGTCCGGAGTGGCCCCCGCCGCAAGGGCACTTTGGACGTGACATCCGAAGACAAGACCCGTTCCCCTGCCGCCGAAGATGATGATGATGAGGAGGAAAGCGACTCTCCGCCTTATGGGGGGGAGGAAGAAGAGGGCGGCCTCCACAACTCTAGAGGTGGAGGCGCCCAAGAAGGGGAAGGGCTCCCTCGCGCATAACTCCGCATGGGACGTCGACAACAGTCCGGAGAGACGCCCCCTCGCTAAGCCTCGGGCCGCATCATAAGTACTAAGACTTGTATCCACCCATAAAGTTTCTCCTCCTCACTGCATTGAGATGATTGGTTATGTTTATTGTAGTCCGGCCCACAACAGCTCCCCGCGATCCTCGTCAGGAGGCTCGCTGGATTCCAAGGCGATGGCCAGTGATTCACCGCCAGCCGCTCACTCCCCCTAGGCCAAGGATGTTGTGGAGGTGCTGTCCCGAAGGACTGTTCCAAGCAGGGGAGAGGCTCAGGAGGCGCCAGAAGGTGAAATCCCCGTCGCTGGACACTAAGGGGTATCAATCCCCATGGAGACTAGTGGGGAGGGCCATACTCAGTCCGACCCTCAGTCGGACTCAATTCCGGAGACCGAGACTGCTCCGGAATCCGGCACGCGACCTCCTTCAGAAGAAGGGGGATGCCTGTTCCTCCGGTGACCCCTGTCCAACCAGGGGCACCGGATAATCTGCTTGAAGTGCCGCGAGGCGCTTCCATTGTGGATGAGCACCGTGTCCTTATGGGCACGGTAATTAAAAGTGTTCAGTCCGCCAAGAGCGGACTAACCGAAGCTTGCAGCAGGCTGTTAACAGGTTTTGAGGTCAGCAGCGCAAAAACGGAGAAAATCCCAATGTAGACAGTAGCCCCTGAGACACTGTCCGGTGTTCGAAAAGAAAAAAAACGGATAGAGGATCAATCTCCTATTGTAGGAAACTAACTGAATTTGTCTGAAATGTATGCGCAGGCGTCGCTGTTGGCCACGGCCTTGCATACTGGTGAAGTCTCTGGACTGAAGAAGAAACTGGTGGAGGCCGAGGAGGAGCTGGGCCAGGTGAAGAGGTAGCTCCAGGAAAAACAAGGTAAGTAATAACCTGTTATGGATTTGAAAAAGGAGAAAATTATATGTAATGACCGAAATACCATGATGTGAACAGAGGCGACGACCGAGGTCGAGGCCCTGAAAGCGGCCCTGGTCGAAGCCGAAGGGAAGGCTGTCAAGGAGCAGGCCGCCCGTAAGAGTCTCAATGCCCGGGTCAACGAAGTCCAACAGGAGCTCCAGGACGTGGTGAGGAAGTGCGAGACCTTGGAGCACAATGCGTCGGCTCAAGAGGCCGAACCTGCCAAGGCTCATAAGTGTGCGGAGGCGGCCCAGATTGAAGCCCAGGACGCCCTCCATGAGATCCAAGAGGCCAGGAAGATTGCGGCAGGTAAGGCATTCAATATGCAAAGCAGGAGTGTGAAGAGGAAATTTCTTTTACTAACCCGGATTCAGAGTTCTCCAGGGGCCTTTGCTGAACTGCCACATAGTGTGACCGACGTTGTGGAGTTCTTCTGAGCCGAAGAAGGGGGCTCCATGGAGAAGGTGTTCTGGTCACAATATTGCGCGCCAGAACATCCAGTACCCTTCAGCGATCAGCTGAAACAGCTGGTCGAGCTGCACAGGGTGGCCGAACTGGCTATGAAGGATATGATAATCCGTCTGTGGCCAGCCGAAGCTATTCCCAGCAGCTACTTCGGCCTCGTGAAGAAGCTGGTGGATGCCTGTCCTTGGTTGGATGTCATCAAGCGGTCTGTCTGCATCGAGGGCGTGTGGATGGCATTCTCTTATTGCAAGGTCTGGTGGGCGAAGCTGGACGCTGTCAAGATAGCGACCGGGGGGCCGCCGGAGGGCAAGGATCACCGCACACCTGAGCGGTACTTCGGCGATGTCTTAGAGGGGTCCCGCATTGTTGCAGATCATTGTGCGAAGTACACCATCTTTGAGTGAATGCATTCGAGCTCCTGTGCCTTGTATGATAATACAAAGTGTTTATGCAATATAATGCTTGTTATGTTTTTAAATTTTTACTTCCTGTGCGGCCGTGTTGTATGAAATCTGAGGGTTAACCAGTCGTCGGCTTCTGCCCCCATGTAGGTAGTACGTGGGTGTTCGGGATGGAATCTAAATAATCTTGATCCAATTAGATGGTCCTTGAAGGAGTTGTTTAGCGCAACGAACCAGGCAACCAGACTATGCGGCTGTAACACCCTCACTTTGCCATAGGAGTGCGACAATAAAAACATGGGCGCATCCCCTACTATCTGAAGTAGAGTGCTATAAGCGTCTGATCGGGAAGTACCAATCCTTCGCGTAATGCGGAAGAAATCTCCAACAATTTTCAACCTCCTAACAGTTGACCGGCTCTCGCCGCATCATGACAGTCAGTTTTCGGCTTTCTCTAATCTTGATAACCCACAAGTATAGGGGATCGCAACAGTTTTCGATATGTAAGAGTGTCGAACCCAACGAGGAGCTAAATGTAGAACAAATATTCCCTCAAGCTCTATCGACCAACGATACAACTCTACGCACACTTGACATTCGCTTTACCTAGAACAAGTATGAAACTAGAAGTACTTTGTAGGTGTTGTTGGATAGGTTTGCAAGATAATAAAGATTACGTAAATAAAAAGTAGGGGCTGTTGTAAGTAAATAAGCAATAAAGTAAATATAGCGACTGTGGAAAAGTGGTGGTAGGAGTTGTGAAATTGCCCCTAAGCAATTGACTACTTTACTAGACCGATAGCAAGTATTATGTGGGAGAGGCCACTGCTAACATGTCATCCCTTACTTGGAATTCTATGCACTTATGATTGGAACTATTAGCAAGCATCCGCAACTACTAACGTTCATTAAGGTAAAACCCAACCATAGCATTAAGATATATTGGTCCCCCTTCAATCCCGTATGCATCAATTTCTATGCTAGGCTGAAGCTTCTGTCACCCTTGCCCTCCAATACATAGTCCTATCAACATACAACTAACCCTATGGTGTGATCCACGTGTGCGCTCATATGATGGGCACCAAAGGACAGCAACATAACCACAAGAAAATTAAATCAATCATAGCAATTCATCAACCACCGATAGGACAACGAAAATCTACTCAGACATCATAGGATGGCAGCACATCATTGGATAATAATATGAAGCATAAAGCACCATGTTCAAGTAGAGGGTACATCGGGTTGCGGGAGAGTGAACCGCTGTAGATAGAGGGGGGAAGGTGATGGAGATGTTGGTGAAGATGGCGGAGGTGTTGGTGTAGATCGCGGTGATGATGATGATGGCCACAGCAGCGTTCCAGCGCCACTGGAAGAGAAGGGGAGAGGTGGCCCCTTCGTCTTCTTCTTCCTTGACCTCCTCCCTAGATGAGATAAGGGTTTCCCCTCTCGTCCTTGGCCTCCATGGCATGGGAGGGAGAGAGCCCCTCCGAGATTGGATCTGTCTCTCTGTCTCTCTCTGTTTCTGCGTTCTGTTCTGTTGCCCTTTCACCGTTTCGTATATATATGGAGATCCGTAACTCCGATTGGACCAAAACCTTCACCGTGATTTTTTTACCAAAAATTAGCTTTCTTGCGGCCAAAGAAGGGCATCAACCGCCTTAAGGGTGGCCCATGAAGGTCAGGGGTGCACCCAGGGGGGCAGGCGCGCCCCCCTACCTCGTGGCCACCTTGGGTACCGTCTCGCGTGGATTTTTCTTCCAGAATTTTCCAAATATTCCAAAAATAAGCTCCATCCATTTTTATCCCGTTTGGATTCCGTTTGATATGGATATTCTGTGAAACATAAAACATGCAACAAATAGGAACTGGCACTGGGCACTGGATCAATATGTTAGTCCCAAAAATAATATAAAAAGTTGCCAAAAGTATATGAAAGTTGTAGAATATTGGCATGGAACAATAAAAAATTATAGATACGATGGAGACGTATTATCTACTGAGGTGCTCCTTTGGATAAACCAAGGCACAATCGCAGTAGTTCTTCCTTTACTATGTTAGCCACTCACTCTGTGCGCCACTACTAACAAATTTTTTTACTTTTTTTTCCAAAACTAGTAATGGCGCACCAGGGTACAGTGCGCCACTACTAACAATTTTTTTTGCAAAACTAGTAATGGCGCACCACGTAACAGGTGCGCCATTAGTAACCAGGGTTACTAATGGCGCATTATTAGGTGGTGCGCCGTTGGTAACCTGAGAGCAGCTAGATATTTTGGACAGCCACCTACCACACTCACTTTCCCCACTTCATTCTCTCCACGTCCTCCTCCAAGCTTGTCTCGTCTGCCTCCTCCTCCTCACCTCATTTGCACCATAGATTCACCCAAATCAAGTGGTTAAATTACCTTTTTTAATAGGTAAGTAAGGGGAAAGCTTTCTTTATGTTGGAGATCTACTTTTTTCTCCTCCAACAACGTGCACATGCACTTTTTATGGCCTAGATCTACGTATGTTTGTGGTGTTGCATATGTTTGTGGTGTTGCATATGTTTGTGTTTGCAGGTACCGGTATTTGAAATGTGATAGTTGCCAATATTTTGCCGGAATGTTGATTCATTTCCGTTTCGGCGAGAATTTGGCAATATGCATTCTTTTTGTCCTATTTTTAGGCAAAGTCATGCCAAAAAAATTTTGGTTCTAAAATATCGTTTTGCTCTACCCCGCAGGCGACCATGGTCCGCACGATGACCGAAGGCATCGTGAATAGGTTTTTGAGCTCTGCGAAGGCCGTTCAAAAGAACGAGATGGAGATAATATGTCCGTGTCGAAGATGCAAGCTGAGGAGCCTTATGGACCCGGACTCCGTATAGGTGCGGGACCACCTGCTCTTGTGTGGTTTCATGGATGGCTATCGGTGGCAAGGTGATGAAGATGATTATGAAGTCGTCCATGGGGGCCGGGCAAGAAATGAGGAAGGGCAGCAAGACAACCGTGGCGAGGGCGGGCAAGAAGACAAAGAATCTCCAGGACATGATCACGAAGTAGATGCAGTACACAGTCAACATGTAGAAGATGCCGGACATGATGTTGAGGAAGATGCCGGAGCAGATGAAGGGCATGATCATGAAGATGAAGATGCCGGACCAGACTACGATGGACCATAGATGGGCTGGGTGCAGGACCCTCATATTCAAGAGCTGCTTCTCAAGCAGACGGATAACGCAAGAGTTGCCGCCCGAGAGAATGCCAAGCTGGATCAACTGGAGATAGACATGGTTACTCCATTGTATGAAGGATGCAGGCCCGAGGATACCCGCCTGAAAGTAACGCTCATGGCTCCGGAGATGAAGGTAAAACACAAAATGACCGACGCATGCTTCGACAAGAACATGTCATTCTGGCACGAACGTCTTCCCAAGGGGAACAAGTGCCTGACCAGTTTCGAGGAGGCGAAGAAAATCGTGTGTCCTCTGGATTTACCGCACGTGAAATACCATGTGTGCATGAACAATTGCATCATTTATCGGGACGAGCATGCGGAGTCCACCATATGTCCGGTGTGTGGCGTCACTCGATACAAGAAGAGGAAGAAAGCTCCTCGAAAAGTGGTGTGGTACTATCCGATCACTCCTCGCCTGCAGCGGTATTTCGCGGACCCTAAGGTAGCATAGCTCCTGCGTTGGCACACGGATAGGGAGGAGAAGAAGCGAGAAGATGACGGAAATGATCCAGAGATAAATAAAAAAGACAAGATGCTGAGTCACCCTAAGGATGCGAGCTAGTGGCAAGCGTTGATCTTCGAACACCCAAAATTTGGGGATGATCCAAGGAACATCATGCTGGGCGTGAGCACCGATGGAGTCAATCTGTTTGGCAGCCAGAGAAGCACACATAGTACCTGGCCTGTGTTTGTCTGGATGTACAACCTTCCCCCTGGTTGTGCATGAAGAGGAAGTACATTCACATGAGTATGCTAATTGAAGGGCCGAAACAACCAGGGAAAGACATCGTATCTGGGGCTGCTGAAAGAGGAGCTAGACAAGCTGTGGAAAATGCTAGCCAATACGTGGGACGCCCATGCGAAAGAATATTTCCCTATGAGAGCCGCACTGCTCACAACGGTGCATGACTATCTCGGTTACGGATATGTCACGGGGCAGGTGGTCCACGGATTTTCTAGATGTGTCATGTGCATGGATGACACAAGGTAGCGCCAGCTAGATAGAGATCCTTGGTCTTTGAAAACCATGTTCAAGGGACATCGAAGGTGGCTTCGCGATGATGACTCATGGAGAAAACACAAGGATCTATTCGATGGTGAAACTGAACACCGAAGATGCCCGCGTACGAGGAGTGGCGAGGAAATAGACGATCTGTTGAAAAATTGGAAAGATTGCCCACTGCCGGGAAAGAAGCAAAAGGCGCCAGAGCCGGGAAAGAAGCGAAAGGCGCCAGAGCAGCTACTGAAGGTATGGAAAACGAGGTTTGTTTTCTAGGACTTGCCTTACTGGAAGATCCTCCATGTTCCTCACAGCCTTGATGTCATGCATATCACGAAGAACATGTGCGAGAGTCTGCTTGGTACCCTGCTCAACATGCCAGAGAGGACCAAAGATGGGCCGAAAGCAAGGGCACACTTGAAATCAATGGGCATCAGGGAGGAGCTTCACGCTAATGATGATGATGATGAGGTGAAGCAGTACACGGAAAGTCGTCGCAAAGGCAAAAAGGCCAAGAAGACCAGAAATAACTACCCTCCCTCGTGCTTCACTCTAAGTCAGGAGGAGATCGAGTAGTTTTTCACCTGCCTCGTAGGAGTAAATCTTCCTTACGGTTATGCGGGGAAGATAAGAAGATACCTAGACTCAGCGAAGCAGAAGTTCAGCGGGATGAAGTCTCATGACTGTCACGTGCTGATGATGCAGATACTTCCAGTTGCAATTCATGGGATCATGGATGCGCACGTCCGTGAAACGCTATTTGGCCCATGCAAATTTTTTGACATCATCTCTCGGAAGTCGGTTGGCGTGAGGCAACTCAGAAGGCTACAGGAAGAGATCGTGGTGATACTATGCGAGCTTGAGATGTACTTCCCGCCCGCATTCTTTGATGTTATGGTGCATCTGCTGGTCCATATCGTGGAGGATATCATCCAACTCGGGCCGACGTTCCTGCACAGCATGATGCCATTCGAAAGGATGAATGGTGTCATCAAAGGATATGTTCGCAACATGTCACGTCTAGAGGGAAGCATAGCCAGGGGCTTTCTGACCAAAGAGTGCACCTCCTACTGCATGGATTATCTAGGCATCGAGAACCCCATTGGTCTGCCCGTCAATAGGCACCTTGGCAGGCTCGCTGGATGGGGTCACCGCGATGGTCGCCGCGAAATGCATGTCGACTTTGAGGGTTGACTCGCCGACTTTGAAAGAGCAAACCTAGTCGCACTACAACACATAGACGTGGTCGATCCTTGGGTGGTAGAGCACAAAAACTTTATTGAGAAGACGTACAATGACCGAGGCCAACAGAGGATAGACGGAGATATAATCAAAGAGCACAACTCATGTTTCATGCATTGGTTCAAGGAGAAGCTTCTGTCGTACCCTTTACATGAGGATTCTTCCGCGGAAGAAAGACTCATATTCTCCTTGTCACAGGGCGCCGAGCACAACCTGATGACCTATGAGGCATACGATATCAAAGGCTACACATTCTACACTGAGGACAAGGACATGAAGAGCGATGGTTATTATAACTCCGGGGTAACAGTGGAATCCTACACCGGTAACGACAAGGACATATACTATGGAAGGATCGAGGAGATCTGGGAGCCGAGCTACGCTGGAGAGAAGGACCCGATGTTCTGTGTCAGATGGGTCAAGAGCGTCCTAGAAGAAGACACGACAAGAAGAAGTAGGACCACCCTACCTAAAGGACGTCCATTCAACAGAAGAACTCCATTTGCGAAAAAGAAGGGCAAGAAGATTGTGAAAAGATAGCTAGCTAGCTAAGATCGATTGTATTTAATTTGTAGTCTTCATTTCTCGATTGTATTTTGACATATGGAAATGACATTTCTTCTGTTCTAGTCCTCATGAATATTCCTTTATGTTTATTCTGGTATACCAATTTTTATTTATGTTTATTCCGGTATTAAATTTCTAACTCACAAAAAGTATTTTATTTGTTAATATTTCTTGAACTCATGAATCTTTTTAAATTTCATAGGCACTTTTTGAATTCATGAATATTTTTTCAAATTTGATGATATTTTTTCATATTCATAAATGTTTCTCAAAAATTATTAGATGCAACTAAATACCCAAAAAATATATTTTCAAATAACAAATTTGATGATATTCTTTCATATTCATAAATGTTTTCATATTCATATTTTTTCATAATTGTTTTCAAATTTGAGGATATTTTTTCACATTCATAAATGTTTTCAAATTTGATCGTCATTTGCTAAAAAATTTATTAGATGCAACTAAAAAAATAGTAATGGCGCAGCAGGGGTGGGTGCGCCATTGCTATCGCGGTATTTATGGCGCACCCCTAGGAGGTGCGCCATTGCTAACCTTCCCCACTAAAATATCCACCCCTCGTCTCCTCTCCCATCTTGCCCCTCGCCTACCCGTTCGTCCTTCTCCCCTCTCGCCACCGCCGCCGATCCCCTTCCATCACCACCGCCGCCCCACCCACCGGCGACCTCGCTCCCAGGCTCTGCCGCCCCCACCCACCTTTCCCTCGCCTTCGCCGCACCCACCCC